>NW_028261383.1:60225917-60390417 GCF_051295495.1 Thamnophis sirtalis
TTGCAGTTAGAAATTGCACATATGTATCCCACTGTACACATGTATGTACATTACTGAAGTAATTCCCCTCTGCGCTTTGGATATGTTCTTGTGGAAGCCTTTACTAACCATTTTCCTTCAATCATCATAAGCAAGTTGAATTCATTAGCAGATGCTGACATCTGTGTTGAGGCCAAATATGGTTATGAACAAATTTAAAGGAACCAATCCTCACACAAGTTGCTATAGATGTGCAAAACTCACCAATCCAGAATCATTCCATTCCCCATCTGGATTATGTTATCTTCCTCCATTGCCCAACCATCCATGCCATTCTGGGGATATTTGGGCAATTTTTGATAGTAAAGTCTAATTCCTCTGAATTAGAAGTGATTTGACATTTCTAACTGAAAACCAGGCTTATTTCATTCAGGATTCCCTGAACTATTTCTGAGGATTTCTGGAACAGTTTGGTTAAAAAGGGAACCAAACACCTCCAGAACATTCTGTTCCTGAAGTAGTAAATTTCACATATTTGTGGAAATGGCACTGCTCCACTTCAAAACTGTAACATTTATTCCTACAATTTTCTGTTCTTTAATTACTCGCCGATCTTAAGATGACTTTTAACATCACTGCTAAATTTGCAGACAATGTAGCAAAACATAATTGAAATTGCAAATAAATGCTAACTAACACCATATAATTATTTAGAATCTCAAAAACTTGAGAATTTAGCAAGATATTGTAGAAAATATCTTCAATTTATATTTCTGCAAGGTACTTCTCAATACCTGATCATTTAAATTGATTTTAAAAAACAAACAGGCAAATAGTCAATTAGTACAGATGACATTAAATTGGTGTATTGTTCGTCGGAGCCAAGGTTGATCCGCCACCCAGAAGAACCCATTTCTTTTCCCCTTAAGCGCGTCGGTCTTTCCCTGGCATGGAGACCGGGCAGAACAGCGTCTGGGTTGTGCCACCCGGCACTCTTCATGCACCTGCCGCTTTAGTAAGCACTCCTGAGCATGGGCGATGCCGGTGGAGGTGGATGGATTTAGGCAACCCTGTGAAAGGGTTGTTCGACTCCCAAAGGGGTCGCGATCCACAGATTGAGAACCGCTGATCTAGAGTCTCTCTTTTCTGTTAGGTAAGCGCAAAGCATACTTTTTTGGAGAAAAATGTTCTGCTTCTCCTCTAAACCATGCTAGGTTGATTATTCCAAGGTGCCTTTAGGTTTTTTAAAAACTGAACCATCTGAACCAGATTGCAGTGTTCTAAATGAAATAAGCCACTTTAGGGTGACCCTATGCCTTGAACACTGCAAATTGCATATATTTATTACTTTCCAGAAAATTGCTGACAATCTGAATGCCAGGACCGGCTTGCTGCAAGGAAATAATTTGCACATCTGTACTTAACACAATCAGAAATTTAATCTTTTGTCATCATTATTCTACTTAGTTTTTCAAATTCCACTTCCTTGGAAATAGAATCTGTTCAAAGCATTCATAATTTTCCTCCACTATCTACAATGAAAGGAGACACAAGTGGCTTATTCAGTTTCTCTATATTCTCATCTTCTTGCTTTTTTTCTGGTTTTTCTGGATCACTACGTGACATTTTAGCTAATTAAATTTACATATTTTGTATTCTTTATAACAACAGGTTCCCTATTTTTTCATTTCATATTTATTTTGTGCAACTTTAATTATTCTTCATTTGGAGACGACTTCCATTTTCTAATGTCAGTTTTATTTTCAAATGTTTCTTTATTAACTATACTGCAATTTCACTAACAATACTTCTTTCCATAATTTTATTAACAATAGATACAAACACATACAAATATTTTGTTCATATGAATATTGAATGGACTGCCTAACTTCTTAAGGTTATACTCTGGACAAAGTGTTACCTTTCTTAACCCAAAGTGTTACTAAGTTTGTTTTTTGTGGCTATTTTCCATTTAAATATAAATCAAATTTGATGGCATTTTATGTTTTTTTTTCCCCAGATGTTTTTAAACTATGAATTTCAACTGACAGGGAGAGTAGCATTTACCCAAACAGACAAAAATATTGATGCGTATGCGCTACATTGAATTGTAACAAGCATGAAGACTATTCATGGATACACGTATACAAAATAAGTGAATTGGTTTATTTAAAAATGTACACAGGGAACACAGGTATTAACTAAACAAGAAAATCCACTGATTTGATGACACTGAATTGCTCCAAGAGGAAGAAAAGAAATCAAATTTGCCAAATAAACATAAACTTTTGGAATACATAATCAGGATTGGGAATTCTCCTGTAAAATATTGGATAGTCCTAATACTTAGAGAGAGTGAGAGTTAATATCTTGGAAGTCCAATAACCCACAGTGACCTGCAGTGTCAGCCAACCCGCAGTGGAGGAGCAACCAATACAACTCCATCTCCTCTGACAAACAGCATTGGAATATTCCTCTTGGTAGACTGTGGAAAGAAAAAGCAACAAGGCTTAGACTACATTCAAGAATACCAAACAACCATTACCATATTCTCCTCTTCTCCTCTCTTTCCTTCCATTCCATTCCTATTAAACAGAACTAGTTCTATTTAAGATGGTCTGGTGCAGTGGTTCTCAACCTTCCCAATGCCGCGACCCTTTAATACAGTTCCTCAAGTTGTGGTGACCCCCAACCATAAAATAATTTTCGTTGCTACTTTGTAGCTGTAATTTTGCTACTGTTATGAATGAGTAATGTAAATATCTGATATGCAGGATGCATTTTCATTATTACAAATTGAACATAATTAAAGCATAGTGATTAATCTGCCAATCTTGGTTTGGGAGATCAGCCAGGCTGGGATTTTCCAGGATAAAACGACCTCCCTGTCTGCCTCCAGCAGCAGTTCGTGGTTTACATGAGTTTTACTTTATTAAGTTTACTTTTTTTATATTCCGTTCTCCCCACCCACCCAGTTCTTTTTCTTTCTTTCTTTTTCTTTCTTTCCTTCCATTCCTCCCTCCCTCCCTTTCTTTTCATTCCTCCCTTTTCTTCTTTCTTACTTTCTTTCCATTCCTCCATCCATTTTCTTCTTTCTTTCTCTTTCTTTCCTTCCATTCCTCCCTCCCTTTTCTTTATCTCTCTCTCTCTCTCTCCCTCTCTCTCTCTCTCTCTCTCTCTCTCTCATCATTACAACCAGGTGTGGGAGCACATAACGGTTAATTTGTGCGAGCAATCTATTTAACAGAAGTTGCCCTTTAAATGAGATTTTAAACAGAGGCTTAAGCTACATCAACCTGTGATTCCATCCCAAGTGGAATTCCTCAGGACGGAAGGAATGGGTGGGCAGGGCCTGTCCTCCCCTCCAGCATCTCCTGCCAACCCTTCCTGGGAGCCAACAGCCTCGGAGCTCAATTTAGCCCGGACAGGACAGGCAGCGGGGGCGGCAAAGTCAGTGTCCAGGCCCAAGGCGGCTCGAATCCCTGGATGCACCTGCCTGGGCGAGAGCCCATCCCGGCGGCTTGAATCCCTGGATGCACCTGCCTGGGCGAGAGCCATCCCGCCGGCTGAAGCAGGTGACCTGACTGCCTCGCCGGTCTCCTGCTCTCCGGGCCCCTTCAAGCCCTGTGCAGGCGGCTGGGCTGAAGCGGCACCACCGACCGCGCTCGCTTCGGACTTCAGTCGGAGCCAAGGCGGATCCGCCACCCAGAAGAACCCGGCTCTCTCCCCCTTAAGCGCCTCAGCCTTTCCCTGGCATGCAGACCAGGCGGGGCGGTGTCTGGGTTGTGCCCAGAGCCGGCTGTTTTGCCACCCGCTCTTCATACACCTGCCGCTTTAGGAAGTGCTCCTGAGCATGGGCGATGCTGATGGAGGTGGATGGTCTTAGGCAACCCCTGTGAAAGGGTTGTTCGACTCCTAAAGAGGTCGTGACCCATAGGTTTAGAACCGCTGGTCTAGTGGTTAAGGCACCAAGCAAGTAGCCTCAGTTCTAGTCCACCTTGGCCATGAAAGCTGAATGGGTGACTTTAGTTAAGTCACTCTCTATCAGCCCAACTCACCTCACAGAGTTGTTGTGGGGAAAATAGAAGGAAGGAATATTGTGTGTGTTTGTCACCTTATTTATTGGGGAAAAAATAAATGCAAGATATAACTAAATACAATTCATAATCTTGGAAACAAGATTCAATTAAAAAATTTTGCACAATGAATACCATGGTAGATATATTTAATTTTTCATTCAACATTGTTTTGAATTGAAATGTATTATACAATGATCTGATTAGTAAAGTGTAAGATAGTGCTTAAATTTATGCACCTTGCCCTTCTAATATTTAAACATTATTATCAGAGATATTAAAAATTCTCACCTTATAAATCTCTTCGTAAGTTTCTTCATCAATTTCTATTGTGGTCACAGTCTCTTCAACATCACCCAAAATCATATTTAAATGCTGGTCATATGCCTTTGAAATTGAAACAAGTTCATAAATATTGTTCTGGTGGCATCATTTATGTGGCACAAATAGAAAAATAATAAAATTCCAGCTTTAACATGTAGTAATTTGTTTTAATTTTCTAGTCTGCTGAACCTAACTCTTTTATCATGCAAATTGATTTCTACAGTTACATTCCATGCATAATTGTTGGAAGTATTATTATAATCAGACTGGATGATTCTTATATATATTGATGGCAATAGTGTAAAATCCAACAATCTTGAAAATTGTTTATTATAGAATGAAACCAATATTAAATGCTGATTTTTCTTTCCTGTCAGCTGTTTTTCTGTTCAATATATTTTATCAAAACTTTGATTTCTAAATCTATTGTAAGATAGCTCTTACATGATAATAGTTGTCAGGACTCTGTCCCTTTAGTGGAAATTATACATAATTCCCTTTAAAAGATGGCAAATTAAGTTATGGGAGTGTGCATCCAAGTCAAACTTAATTTCATATTTAAAAACAAGTTTGGCACAGAATTTTAATTTCAAGTTGGAAACCTTGTTTGGTTTATAATTCTGCATATGGACCTGTATTACATCCAAAATTTGGGTAGCTCTTAGCATAAGGATTTAATATAATAGCTTCTGTTTGAATTGTTAAATAAGCACTTGAATTCTTATTTTTGACAGATACTTTTACTAATATGTTGTTTTGACTCATGACTAATTATATTTAGCACTTTAGTTAATTATGGGATATAGATTTAATCTTAATGGTTTTCAGATCTTAAAAACAAGAGTCTTTAATATGCAGTTCTGATCTAATAATATCTCAAAATTGTAATGTTCATATTGTTGCAGTCTTTTCTATTTTTTGTTTTTCTTATTTTTATACTAGATTTCTCCTCAATATATTAAATATATATTGAAATAAATGTTCTGTGCATATAACACACATAGCCAAACTTTAATGAAAAGTTCACAAGCAGGAAACTAAGTGAACAGCATCCTTTTGTTCAGCCACTGGACAGTTCTGAACAATATTCACTGACCAGTTGCTAATACTATACCAATGAATAGAAAACCTAATGCTATAATTTATATACAATATATAATTTTATATATAATTTTATGCATTCACAAAGATGGATCTTGCTCAGGAGAGGCAGTCTAACTTAACAACCGAGATGAGTCCATACAGAAATATACTTTATGAATGTGATAAAGCTCATTCATTCTTTAATGCATGCATCAAATATAGACAAACCCATTTCAAACACCACTATGTGCCAAAAACATGGATATAAAAAGTTATGCATAATGATGGAGATAGAGGATAATCGCTAACACTTTGCAAAAGGTTTCTCTTGCTATACTGTCTAGATAAAACTGAATATACTTTCAACTCTTTTTCCACTGAAATAATACTGAGGGCCAGCATTTGAACTCCCTAAGTTTTCCTCTATGTCAGATATAATGCTGCTATAACAAAAAAACTTTAAACTTTGAACATCAACTACAACTAGATAAAGTAGTCCAGTTTTTAAAAGAAAAAATATTTTAACTACTGATGCAATTGCCTGAGAAAAGGGTAAAATACCACCCTACTCAATGAAAAACTACATGCTTGTTTTTGATATAGTATGACACATGGACACAGATCATTAATAAGCCATACATTGAATCTCTATTTGTTTTGCGAACTAATTGCAATTGTAGTGCAAGGCTGTGACTTTAAAAATGAAGATTCAAGATCTATGCATGTTTATAACTTGTTGGTACTCATATCAAAAGCTCTAACAAATCCAGAGATAGAACAGAAATAAAGATTTAGAAAGGAAAATAGAAATCAGGAATAGGCTAAACAAACCATAATTACTTTGACTCAGACACAGAGGCATTTCACCCCTTTATAACCACTTGCAAATGGGCCCTGGTTATAGCTATGTTTGGAGTGTGATTCTCAAAAGCCTCTTGCAGTCCTTGAGCTAAAAAATGTACAACTCTACTTTAAAATTTCAGTCCCTCTCCCCACTTCTATGTAATTTTACTTACATGTAACCTGCCTCGAAGTTCTCGGTCATTCCTCATTTTTACATAAATTCGTTCATCAAGACTAAGCCTGATGAGATCCAAAGGCTCTTCTACAGTGTTGGTAGTTTGTTGCTATAAAATATAAAAATTTAGAGATATACTTTAGCAAAGACACTTGAGACAATTTGTTCCAGTAGTTAAGGCTAAAAATGTGAAGATAATGAGAATTTTCACTTTAGGCATCAAAGCCAGCTGTGTGACTTTCAGCTGGTCATTCTCTCTCAGCCCAATCCACCTCATAAGGTTATTGTTGTGAGGAAAATAGGAGGATGGAGTATTAGATTTGTTTGTTACCTTGAATTGTTTATAAAAATCATAAAAGCAGGTTGTATATAAATAAATAGTAAATGTTGGCTACTGATACTCATTTCTTTCCAAAAAATCCTAATCTGAGGACAACTAATGTTTACTGAAATCAAATGGGAAGCAATTAAGTTATAGTTTGTAATATAATGTAGTGAAGTTTCATCAGCTGTCAGAGGGACAAGAATTCACTTGTGATGACTGGATCAATAGGAAAATGTAAGATTAGAGAAAACGTATACTGCTTCCCTCAACTTAATCCACATTAGTAATTGTTCAATATATTCATATTTGCTTTTGAAAAATCTTAGAAAAGACCACCTCTTTTTTAAACAAAAGACTGGATGTAAATTTCACTAGAAAAGACTTAGTCTATCTTGTCAAAGATTATAATAATGTCTATGTTTTGCTGGCAGTTTGAGTCAATGTCCTTCAAATAAAAGTATTACATATAATTGAATTTTTCTTTGACCATAATACTTATCAATCCCAAACAAAAAGAATATAGTGTCATATACTATTTTTCTGCTTTATATTTCAAGTTTATAATCTTATTTTCCAATATTGAAAAAGATCACTAATTTCAAGAGATAAAATAATTAAAAAGTTTCATATCAAGAAATGCTCATACAATTGAGATTTTATAGCCTAAGCTTTCCTACTTATAAACAGCATATCAATATGAACTTGCTACCCCTTCAACAAGTATAAGTTGAATAATTTTACACACAAAAGGCATTCAACAACTACACAAATATGTACACCCAGTTCATAGCAACACATTAGTGGTACACCTGCTTTGAAAAAAGATGCCTGTTAGGTTTAATCCAGGGGTTGCTCAAGATTTAAGGATCAATATAGCAATGGAATGATTAAAGGCAGTATTTCCTTAAACTTTCCCCCCTCAGGATCTCTTGCCACTTTTAAAAATTAGGGTTTGTATGGATTATATTTATCAATATTCACATCAAAAATTAAAACCGACACTTGGATAAGCAGCAAAACGTTTCAAACAAAAAAGAAAATTAGTCCAGTTGTCCTGACTCAGCTTCTAGTCTGGATGGCTGAGAATCCTTCATCAGCTTCTCACTATAGTCTGGTAAGTTTTTTAATATTTCATTATTTTTCTAAACAGAAAATTATTTCGATTTCGCGGACCCTCTGGGACGCCCAATTTTGAGAAAACACCGATTTAAGGCATTTGATCAGAAACCATGAAACAGCATTTCATCCACTGCAAAACCTTAATGTTGTCTTATGTTTGTATCAATTAAGGCTTTGAAAAAGGAAAGCAAAAGCAGATTATATAGTAGGAGTTGTGTCGGTATTTGAGATGAGCGGCCGTATAATCGATTAAATCAGAGGTCTTCAAACTTGGCAACTGTAAGACTTGTGGACTTCAACTCCCAAAATTCTCCAGCCAGCAGAGCCTGCTGGAGAATTCTGGGAGTTGAAGTCCACAAGTCTTACAGTTGCCAAGTTTGGGGACTCCTGAATTAAACAAACCTCAAGAGGCAGGTCGCTGAATGAAACACGAACGCGCACCAGGAACCGTTTACTGGGACTTTGCGAAATTCAAAGCGAGACTGGAAACTGGAGCTCTACTTAACCCCCACCCCCCCAGCTTTCCTACACTTTCCGCCTCAACGGGGTCAAATCCCTAGAAGATTCAGCGGCCGCCCAGCCGCCAAACCGGCCGTTTCACCCACCTGATCCACCTCGTCCGCCATTTTTTCAAAGGGAGACCGCTTTCTTCTCGCGAGATTTTAAATCACGCCCTGATACGGCGCTTCCGAACGTCTATAGCGGAGTATACATAAAGCTACGAAAATAGATGCTCGCGTAAACGTCCAGCTTCCGGGTTAGTTCATCGAAATCGCCGCTCTTTTTCTCTTTCCAGTACTGCATTTTTTTGTAAAAAAAACCAAAACTGCTCGGGTTGGACTGGACCGTATTTATATATCCCCCCCCCCCAACCTGAGCGATTTTAAGATGTCTGAGTTTCAATTCCTGGTCCATTTCAACGTTGCCCAGGTTGAGAAACGCTGGATTAGATTATCCCAAATGTGCTTTTTGTCTTTTTTGTCTTGTCTTTTTATGTACACTGAAAGCATATGCACCAAAAACAAATTCCTTGTATGTCCAATCACACTAGGCCAATAAAGAATTCTATTCTATTCTATTCTTTTTTAAGAGGCAACTGGACAAGCACCTTTGAGATAATACTAACCACGACCTGGATGACTGAGAATCTCCACAGACGCTGGGTTAGATGAACAGGCTGAATTCACACACATAAGCAAGGCTGGTGGAAAGCAAGCCGCCTCCCTCCGCGGTTTTCCTCAGCCCGTTCTTCAACGGGTCTCCCTTTGTTTGAACCGATTCAAAATCGCCCCATTTGAATGAATATTGATACATCAGGCGTGAAATGTGAGCGCTTTTACTCTTCGAGGGAGCCGAGAAATAAGCTTGAAGGAGCTTCCTCCGATTGCAAAGGAAAGACACAAAAACAGTCCCCACCCCACCCCACCCGGAACGCCATCGCTCTGCTAAACAAATAATTCCCTCACCAATGTCAAACCATTCACTAAGGCTGCATTACAATTACTATTAGTCTTCTCATCGTTCCTATCACCCATCTCCTCCCACTTATGGCTGCAGGACTGTAGCTTTGTTGCTTCTGTCCTTACGATTTTTATTGTTTCCTAATATGATTTGATTGCATATTTGTACCCTATGACTATCATTAAGGGTTGCACCTTATGATTCTTGATGAATGTATCTTGTCTTTTTATGTACACTGAGAGCATATGAACCAAAGACAAATTCCTTGTGTGTCCAATCATACTTAGCCAGTAAAGAATCCTACTCTATTCTACGCGAAGCGCAGCCAGTCAGCTGGATCTGGAGTAATACACCGATTCACACACCGGCGCAGCTTCCCCGGAGCCGCCGGCACGGAAGGGACGTCAAGGGAGGAGGCGCCACGGCAAGCCGGGAGCCTCCCGGCGTGGCTCTCTGTCTTGCTTGCCTCCTGCGAGAAGCGGGGAATAAGGAGGCGCGGCCGCCCTGCACTAAGCCCGAAAGCGACGCTTCGCTCTTCTTTGGCATCTTCGGGAGGCCGCCCGGTTTCTACCTCCTTAATTGCTGTTCTCTCCTTCGGGGCTCCGCCGCGCCTGGTGGGGTCGGGGTGTTTTCTGTCGCGGAATAGCGGCCGGGATGGTTGGGAAGCGTAAAGGGGTCTCGCAGGTGCAGCGGTCCTGCAAGAAAGTCAAGGGAGAGGATCCAGCCGCCGCCTCCGCTTCTTCCTCGGGTCTGAAAACTTGTGAGCAGCGAAACGGTAAAAAGACAAGTCAGATTTCGAGCAGGAGTAGGCTGGGAGCATCGGGGGTGATGGTTGGGGAGCTGGGGGGACAGCCTGGAAAGGAGTAAGTGTAATTAAAGGAGTTTTTTTTTCTGCTGTTCCTGGCAGATTCCATGCTTTCTTTCGTCTCTTATGGAATAGTAAGTTTCATTGCTCTTCCTCAGCGTTAGCAACTTGGATCGCTTCGGGCGGAATTCTCCCTTATGCAACACCTTATGTAAAAATGGTTAGAGAAAGTTCCCCAGTACTGTTGCTCAGCCCCTTTAAATCCCCCCCCCCCGCTTAAAATAAGTGTTTCTGCAGTTCCATGTTTAAGAGGCTTTTCTGGGGGTATGCACAATAAACCCAGATAGTAAAGTGTACTGTGGGGTACACAATGAAGTTGTGAATGAAGCTCGAGTTGTGTCACGTGATTAAAGCACACTTTGAATTGCGCTCTCCTTTGTAGTTACTGTTGTAGTTACATAAGTGCACAGTTCTTTGTCCGCCAATATATGTTTAGAAAATACTAAATGTTTCATGGAAAGGACCTTGTGTAATTACTCCCCCCCCCCCCAAGAGTGAAAACAAAGGCTGACTTCAGTTCTTTATTCTATCAGACTGGGATACAGCTTTCTGATTAGGTTATTGAGTTATGATGCCCTTGTTTTGTTAATGCCCCAAGGATATTCAGTAAACTTTAAGGAGAATAAAAGAAAGGTTTTGTCACTAATACAAATTTTTAAAGTTCATTTATAATGCTGAGTGTATTGAATTGAATAAAAAATATCTGCTTGTCTACACACTTAAGCAGAAGCATTTTAAGATAGTTTACAAAACCTTGCAGTTTAATTTTGAAAAGGTAATTGGAAATTGAGTGAGCTTTTTGCTTAAAAATGTTCCATTAAAAATCAATAATCTACTTTCCCCCCAGTAATTTCCCCCCCCCCCAATTTTCTCTATTTTTTGATACAGATCATTTGGAAGATGCAAAACCTGAGAAGAAAACTACGCCCAAATTGTCATCTGGAAAAAAGAGAGAAAAGGAGCAAGTCTCTCAGACACTTCAGAAAAATTCCAATGAAAAAAGACCAAAATCCAAAGTCAAGGAGGAAATGAATAGAAGTATAGAAAGCCAGGGGTTCCTTCCAAAAGCGGGGAAATGCAGGTGAGCAACTTTAAAGTTTTTTGGTAGACATTTTCAATATATACATACAAATTATTAGAATTAGAATTAGAATTAGAATTAGAATTAGAATAGAATAGAATGACAGAGTTGGAAGGAACCTTGGAGGTCTTCTAGTTCTCATGCAAGAAACCCTACACCATTTCAGACAAATGGTTATCCAACATCTTTAAACTTCCAGTGTTGGAGCATTCACAACTTCTGGAGGCAAGTTATTCCACTGATTAATTGTTCTAACTGTCAGGAAATTTCTTCTCAGTTCTAAGTTGCTTCTCTCCTTGGTTAGTTTCCACCCATTGCTTCTTGTCCTACCCTCAGGTGCTTTGGAGAATAGTTTGACTCCCTCTTCTTTGTGGCAACCCCTGAGATACTGGAACTCTGCTATTATCTCTCCCCTAGTCCTTTTTTTCCTTAAACTAGACATACCCAGTTCCTGCGACTGTTTTTCATATGTTTTAGCCTTCAGTCCCCTATTGAAAGAGTCAATTAAAAGTCCATTAAGGATACCTAGTGCAACCCTCTACTTAGTGTGGGAATCCAGAATAAATTTTAGTTTCTGCTTGAATATAGAAAACAGGACCCCAGCAGTGTGTTTTTGTTGTTGTTAAACTGCTTTTACTGTTTTTTTTTGGCATAAAAGTTGCCTAAAATGTAACCAGGATCTCATTTTTTTCTGGAATTATAGACCGCTAGAAAGATAGATAATAAAACAGCACTTGATATTCTGAAGAGGTATAGCATCTCTTCAAATACTTGGAAAGTGCCATTACATCCCCCCCTCAGTTGCCATTTTTCAGGACTAATGTACCTAGTCCCTTCAGTTGCTCCTCATAAGACATAATTTCTTATCACCTTATCATCTTTTCTCCCATTCTAATTTCCCTAAAAAATAGAATAATCCCTTAAAATGTATCCAGAACTGAACAGAGTACTTCAAAGCAGATTCTGACATATGCAAAATATACAGGTAGTCCTCAACCACCACAATTGAGCCCAAAATGTATGTTGTTAAGTGAGAAGTTTGTGAAGTGAGTTTTGTCCCAGTTTACGACTTTTCTTGACACATTTGTTAAGTGAGTCACTGCAGTTGTTAAATTAGTAACAGCTTTGTTAAATGAATCTGGCTGCTCCATTGACTTCACTTGTCAGACATTTGCAGAAGGTGATCACATGACACAGACACTGCAACTATCATAAATATGAATCAGTTCTCAAGCATCTGAATGTAAATCATGTGACCACAGGGATGCTGCTACAGTCATAACTGAAAAATGGTCATAAGTAACTTTTTTCAGAGCTGTTGTAAGTTCGAGTGGTCTTTAAATGAACTGTTGTAAGTTGAGGACTACCTGTATTGGAACTTTTATTTGCCAAAGTTGAAACTGCAGTGGTTTTTCACACTAAATGTTATCAAAGCAGATATCTCCTAATCTTATGCCTGTGAATTAGGTTTGTTTTTCCTAAGTGTAGAATACTGCATTTGTAACTATTAAATTTCATGCGGTTTTCTTCCCACTTAACCTGTGAAGATTCTTTGGAGGTCAGTTTATGTCTCCTGAAGCATTAGCTATCTCATCTGAATTTTGTACCTTTTTCCATTTTGCAATCACTATAAGGAATCTAGAGGTTTTTATTTTTTGCTTTGGTTACACGCACTTTGTTATGTTGTCTAAACTGTGAATCATATCAGGGAAAGCAAAGGAGAGTACACGAGACAAGACAAAAATCATAGTATATTTCTTTTTGAATTCAATAGTGGTTTGCAGAGAACTCCTTTAAAGAAAAAAACAAATGCAAAAAAAGAATTGATTATTACAAAGAAAGAGGAAGAGGAGGATGAGGAAAGTGAGGAAGAATGGGAAGATGTGGAAGGTAACACATTCTTCATTTTCTGCTATATGATCCATTTGTCTCATTTACTGATGGCTATTTTGGCTTCTTGTAGTTTATGCTTATTTTCATACTGAAGCCATCCAAAGATTATCACAGATCTATTGAATGTTGTGTTTCTTTTATGCCTGTCTGAGCCTGATTGACTGTTTTTAACAAAAAAAACCCAACCCTTTCTTCCAGATGTTGCAGAGTAACTAATTCAATAAGTAAACTATAGAGAACTATATTGTGGGATGCGCCATCGCATCCCACAATATAGTTCTCTATAATTTACTTATTGAATTAGTTACTCTGCAACATCTGGAAGAAAGGTTTTTAGTGACTAAAACACTGAGCTTGTCAATCAGAAAGGTCAGCAGTTCAGCAGTTCGAATCCCTAGTGCCACGTAATGGAGTGAGCTCCCGTTAACTTGCCCCAGCTTCTGTCAACCTAGCAGTTTGAAAGCACATTAAAAAAAATGCAAGTAGAAAAATAGGAACCACCTTTGGTTGGAAGGTAACAGCGTTCTGTGCGCCTTCGGCATTTAGTCATGCCGACCACATGACCACGGAGACGTCTTTGGACAGTGCTGGCTCTTCAACTTTAAAACGGAGATGAGCACTGCCCCCTGGAGTCAGGAACGAGTACACATTTGTGCGAGGGGAACCTTTACCTTTACCTATATTGTTTCTCCAGTTGCAAATCAGATGAAGGAACTATCTGGAAGTTGATGTTGCTGAAACTTTCATTTGGCATGTCAACCCTCTCTTTCACAAAGATCATCCTTAGCTACAAGTAATGAAAACATAGCACTGTTTTAAATAATAATTTTAAAGCAATTTTCTTTATTAAATTTAGAATTACGAGAGATGGGCGGTTAAAAAATGTGAAAAAGAAATAAAAATAATTTAGATCCCACCTTTTATTCAGGAGCTCAAGACAATCTGCATAGTGATTCCACCACCCATTTTTTCCCCTTAGAATAACCATTTTTTGATTTGTTTCCACTAGTTGTAGTTTATACGATCTAAGATGGTACAATAAATTGATTAATTAAAAATGAAAAAAGATGATATAAAGGGGAGGAAGCATGAAAAATGCATCAAAGTAGTCCTTAATCTATGACCACAATTGAAACCAGAATTTCCATTGCTAGGCAAGGTGATTGTTAAGCGAGTCGTATCTGATTTTATGACCTTTTTTGTCATAGTTAAGTGACTCAAGCAAATTTGGCTTCCCCCATTGACTTAACAGAAGCCAGCTGGGAAGGTCGCAAATGGTGATCACATGACCCGGGGAGAATGCAACTATTGTAAATAAATGTCATTTGTCAAGCACTCAAATTCTGATGACATGACCAAAGGGATGCTGCAACAGTCACATGTGACTGTAAGAACTGGTCATAAGTCACTATTTTCATGCTATTGCAACTTTGAATAGACAATAAACAAATCAAGGACTACTTATAGTAAGTTCATTCTGATGCTGAACTGTGCTTTAGTTTCTCCTCATAAAAATCCTTAGAAATCTAGAAATAAGTGAAAGATGAACCCATATTTTACGTACAACATTTCTATAATCATTATTTTTCATGCCGAACAATGTTGCTTAATAAAGGATTACCTCATGTAATAATGATTCTTTATGAGCTAGACATGGTTGGTGTTAGAACAGAAGGAAATAGCAATAGCACTTAGACTTATGTACTGCTTCACAGTGCTTTACAGCCCTCTGAAAGTGGTTTACCCATCAGCATATTGCCCACAACAATCTGGGTTCTCATTTTACCAACTTTGGAAGGATGGAAGGCTGAGTCAACCTTGAACTGGTGATAATTGAACCGCTGGCAGTCAGCAGTCAGCAGAATTAGCCTGCAATACTGCATTCTAACCACTGTGCCACCTTGGCTCATATATGCATTAAATACTAGTTTTCCAATGTAACATGGGTTATGTGCCATAACAGACATTTATAAATGTCTTCTCCAATTTGATGTCTTACATATATGTTGGAAATATAGCTTCCATCTAGCAAAGCCAGTAGTGTCCATTAGAGCACCTAGTTGGGGAAGAGTGACTCATAAAAGAATGTGATATTTGCCTGATTGATAGGCAAAATATTTGTTAGATGGATAGGCACACACTATTTAGCTTGTTGCCAAAACATGTGATTCAGAAATACTCATAAATTGTCATATTCTTATGCCTTTGTGTATCTTAATTTTCTGACATTGAAACCATATGGGAAGCAGCCCTGAACTGGAACTGTTCGATTCTGTTTGAAACACATTGGTTAGATTTAAACCTTTGTTTCCAGAAATTTGTGAACCTGAGATCGAGATGCTGAAAGAAGTTAAGGCACCAAAGCTTCCCAGCACAACTGTTGAGATAGAAATTGAAACACCTGAACAATCCAAGAAAAGAGAGAGAAGGTAAGCTAGACATGCATGTGGGGTGAGTCCCAATGGAGTTAGGAGGCCAATCAATTTAAAATAATTATAAATATTTAGGGTTTCACAATTAATTTGGCTTTTAGAGGGAAAGCGTCTATATAAAAAATATTCTGAGATTTTGCTATGATCTCTTTTTCCAATTTGGTCCCCAAGTTTTGTAAATACCTTTGCTATTTATAATTATGAATCTTGTGTGTTACATAGTTTTAAGATTAAGAAAAATTGGTTCTTCTTGCTTAGGATTTTGGTAACCTTCATTGATACTTTTTTTGTGTTGTCCTTATTTTTGGCTATTACAACCATACCTTGTTATATTTTGCTTTGCATTGTCTTGACATTTGACTAGAATTAGGATCGGAATTTTTGTTGCTTAGTGATGCATTTGTTAAGCGAGTCATCATATGGCAAGACCAAATTTTACAACCATTTTTACTGTGGCCATTAAGCAAATTTGGCTTCCCCAATTGATTTTTCTTGTCAGGAGCCAGCTGGGAAGGTCACAAATTATGATCATGTGGATGCAAGATGATGCAACAATTATACATGCGAGATGGTTGCCGAGCACCCAAATGGTGATCATGTGATCATGAGAGTGATGGGATGGTTGTTATTTTGAGGAGAGGTCATAAGTCGGTTTTGCCAAAGCTGTTGTAACTTCCAAGTGTTGTTAAACAGACAATTGTAAATCTAGGACTATCTGTAATTGACTCCTACGTCATTAGGAAGCAATTTACATATTGCCAAATAGAAGAAAGGAATTCACACAACCAGTAGTCACATATAGTGTATGGCAGTGGTGACGAACCTATGGCACGCATGCCAGAGGTTGTGTGCAGAGCCCTCTCTGTGGGAACGTGTGCCATCACCCCAGCCCAGCTCCATCGCATTTCTCCCACAGGGGGGAGAGAGGGAGGGAGGGAGAAAAAGAAAGGGAGGGGAAGAAAGGGGGGGAGGAAAGAGAGAAATAATATTTAAAAAGTTTTTCTTTTTTACTGTTGCTAAATGTAATATTTGAAAAGCAGAAAAAAATGAAGGGGCATAAAAGTGCATTTACCACATTTTTCTTAGAACAATTAGCTGAACTCTGCCTTGTTTATCATTATTTTAGGTAGTAAAACCTCATTATTCAGGTTAAATTGCCGTGTTGGCACTTTGCGATAAATAAGTGGGTTTTGGGTTGCAGTTTGGGCCCTTGGTCTCTAAAAAGTTTGCCATCACTGGTGTATAGCTTCTGACAAATTGTAATACGTTAAGTTATCCTTGCAGTTTCTTGCTATAAATGACTGCTCAAAATCTAGATTAGGGGTGGGGACTGTGCACTTTTAAAAGAATTATAGGAAATAGAGAACTGCTTTATGCACTTAATCAGAACTGTGATTTTTATTTTTCCTGGGGTTTTCTCGTTCTTTTCATGTATTTCTGGTGGATAAGATTCCCAGCAACCATTTTTGAAAGAGCTTCAGGAACAACAAAATGGCACTTATTTTGAAAGAGAGATCCTATATGTCATTATAACTTAGAGTCAGTTTGCTCTGGTGGTTAAGACACTAAGCTAGAAACTCACAGTATTGTTGTTATGGGAAAAAATAGGAGGAAGGAGTATTAAGTATAAGACATCTTGAGTTATTTCTAAAGATAATAAAGGCATGATGTAAATAAAATAATTAAATAGAACTCACTGATTTGGTTTACCTGAAATCTTGCAGAGAGAAACGGCAAGCTGAGTTTGAGATATATCTCCGTCGAATGGTGAAACGCTTCAGCAAAGAAGTCCGTGAAGATACCCATAAGGTTTGAACTTCAGGGTTAAGTTGTCAGAAAATTGGGAGACTTCTAGGGGCAAAGTTCATTATCTGAATTATGACATTTATCAATTTACCCTGGCAATTAAACCAATTGAATTTGAAGGTACTTTAGAGTTAGGACCATCTAACGGTGGTGCTATGGTGACGCAGTGGTTAGAATGCAGTACTCCAGGCTACTTCTGCTGACTGCCGGCTGCCAGCAGTTTGGCAGATCGAATCTCACCGGGCTCAAGGTTGACTCAGCCTTCCATCCTCCCGAGGTGGGTAAAATGAGGACCCAGATTGTTGGGGGCAATATGCTGACTCTGTAAACTGCATAGAGAAGTTTGTAAAGCACTGTAAAGTGGTAGATAAGTCTAAGTGCTATTGCTATTGCTATCTAATCAAGCCCCAGCTCAAGGCAAGACTTACAATGAAGTATGCCGTTAAAATATTCCTGATCAGTAATCTTCCATGCTCAGCATAATCACATTTCTGAAAAGTGATCTTATTGCTGTATGAATGTTTCACAACTATTTCAGCAGTTTTGAGCAGTTTTTACTATTGGAGGAACATTAACAGAGGAACATAAGAGAATCAGTTTGGTCTACTGGTTAAGGCACTAGGCTAGAATGCAGAGACCGTGAGATTAAAAATCTCACCTTAACCATGAAAGACAGCTGGGTGACTTTGAGACTGTCATTCTCTCTCAGCCCATCCCACCTCATAGGGTTGTTGTGGGGAAAATAGAAGGAGGAAGATGTATTGGATATGTTTGCCTCTTTGAGTTATTTGTAAAAATAATAAAGAGGGAATGCAAATAAATAAATAGTACACATCTATTGTATATGCGTTAGTAATGTCCAAAAAGTAATTCAATATATTTTTACCGGGAAAATAGCATCCTGAATTTTGGAAGGAGTTTAAAAAATGTTCCTGTGTATATAACAGTATTTTAAGTTAGCACTCAATAAACATAACTCAAGGGATTAATTACATTTACACATTTTGTAATAAAACTGAATTTTATTTGAAAAAACTGTTTAGTACAGCTGCTTTGCTCAGAGTGGCATATGATTTCTAAATGCAAATTTAAAACCACATTTTTGAATTCAACTGCCACATGCATCTTAAAAATAAACTTAGCAGTTAAAACACTAACAGATGTAAATACAGCCTCAAAAAGAAACCAACTGTCAAACTGATATTCAGTTAAAATTCAGCTATGTGACACTGGAAACATCATAACACTTGAGGCAGAGAATATTAACTTCCTGTAGTCTCTCACAATACATCATGATATAATTAGAAGAACACAGGAAAACCTTTTTTGATCTCAGCGCATACTATAACACTGCAAACTTAACAGGTGGGTTTTTTCCTGGAATATGTATTAGCTAAGAGCTGAGGGTTAAATTACCATCTACTATGCATACTAGAAGTTTATGAAATTGATATAAAAATATAAATGTATATAATCCAAGGAGAGAAGAGAAATAAGGCTATTTCACCCCTTGGTTGAAAACAAAACATTTACTCCAGTTGGTCATGAAAGAACTGTAACTCTACAAATGGTTTCCTAAATATCATTTTTGTGTCCTTTTTTCTTCCTCCTCTTCTTCTCCCTTCTCCTCAGTCTTGGAAAGTAGGGATGTGCAGTGTGAGAATTCAGAGCCACCACCAGGTTCCCAAAACCTTGGCCCTGGGAGCTTCTTCAAATGCTGCCATCCAATTCTAATATTTAATATAAAGGGGATAAGAAGAAATGGTTAAATGTATGAGGAGTAATGATGTTACTTATGATAATTAATTAATTATGTATACAATTGAGGTGTACATCTATTGTTTGCCCTCCCCCTGCCTATTTTGGGAGAGGTTAGCCTCAACATACCATCAAAAGCCCAAATGCGGGTCTTGTTTCATGAAATGATGATGGATGCCTAGACTAAAGAATGGAACAAGATATTTTTTTAACAGGAATTAACCAGTACAGTGCATGGATGATTGGGTGCTTAAAATGTATATTTCTTGTCGCTTCTCTGTCTTCTGTCAACCAGTGAGGAGGTGTGGGGGGAGCAGAGCTAGGCCCAACTGAATGGATCTGGCCTATATTGGCCTGTCCCTTGAATTGTAAAAATCACTTCAGTATCTCTGATGTACCCTAAAGCTGCTTGTTTCTTTAGAATCCATGTCCTTTTCCCAATAGGTTCACTTATTGTGCCTATTGGCCAATGGTTTCCATAGGAACAGGATCTGCCTTCAGCCAGATCTTCAAGCGATTGGCCTTTCTATCATTCCGATTTGCTTCACCAAAGACTCCGTAGATCGCATCAACCGTCTGTTTCTGTCAAATCTTGTGAATTGGTAAGGGTTTTTTTTCTTTTCCATTTCTTTTTTAATTGAATTTTGGGTCCAACAATGGAACATCTGGCTTTCTGTGACTATGATTAGTCCAAGAATAAGGAAGTAAGTGTGATGGAGTCTTCTTTTTAGTTTAACTGTAAGAATGAGATAGCTTCCCTACCGTCTATTCCAGCTCCCATGGGAGAGATAAATGACTGGGCAAATAAATAAATTACGGTTCTTTTGTTTTTAAAATAAAGGTTTTCTGCAACTTTCACTATTAACAATCAGCTCTCTGACAGTGAAGATTGGCAGGTGACTATAGAGAGGCGTTTTGCTGTCTATGCTGCACGAGATGAGGCGGAACTGGTGCAGGTAAGTGATAGAAGGCTTTCCAAAGCATGCTGGATTCCTGCTATGTTGTAATCATAATAAGGATAAAGTAAGGGAGGTAGAGGTTCTATTTTTCACATACAAAAAGAAAGACAGACCTCTGGAGATTTCTATACACATCTTGCTCCTTTAGCCATTGATGTCATCATTGGAAATTCTGTTTTTATGCTGAGTATAGCATACAAGGAATTTATCAGATAATATCTCAGGAGCTGCCACAAACAAGAGGGAGCGAAGCTATTCTCCAAAGTACCTCAGGATTGGACAAGAAGCAATGGGTGGAAACTAATCAACGAAAGAAACAACTTAGAACTGAGGAGAGACATTTCATGTCAGTTAGAACAATTAATCAGTGGAACAACTTTTCTCCAGAAGTTGTGAATGCTCCAACACAGGAAGTTTTTAAGAAGATGTTGGATAGTCATTTGTTTGAAGTGGTGTAGGGTTTCCTGCCTAAGCAGGGGGTTGGACTAGAAGACATCCAATGTCCTTCCCAACTATTATATTATTATATTAATATTATATTATATTAATATTATATTATTATATTATTATATTATTATATTATTATATTATTATATTATTATATTATTATATTATTATATTATTATATTATTATATTATTATATTATTATATTATTATATTATTATATTATTATATTATTATATTATTATATTATTATATTATTATATTATTATATTATTATATTATTATACATGTGTGAACCTGAGTGTATGCCTGTACACAGGTTCACCGACAAAAGGGCGAACGACAAAACCGCGCCCGACTAAACCGTGTCGCTGATGTCATCAACAGGGCAACAACAGCGCGGAAACAGAAGCACGCTGTAAACCCTAACCTAAACTTAACCCCTAAACCTAACCCCCCTAAACCTAAACCTAACCCTAACCCTTAACCTAACCCTAACCCTAAACCTAATCCTAACCCTTAACCTAACCCTAACCCTAACCCTTAACCTAACCCTAACCCTAACCCTAACCCTTAACCTAACCCTAAACCTAACCCTTAACCTAACCCTAAACCTAACCCTAAACCTAACCCTAACCCTAACCCTAAACCTAAACCTAACCGTTACCTTAAGTTGAATCGGCTTTCTTTCAACACGCTATTTAAAGCGCCCTTCTTTCTCCGCGCTGTCTGTTGTCACCGCGTTGATGACGTCAGCGACACGGTTTAGTCGGGCACGATTTTGTCTTTCGCCCTTTTGACGGGTCACGCTGTATACACACATACACAAATACACACACATTTGGCAGTTAGCATTCATGGCACTAGGAAAAAAGATTAAGGCTTCAATTGTTATAATTGTAGGGGAGGGGAACCTGCTTTACATATTATATACAAATTATATATTTGTTTGATTTAAAATGTTTGCAGCAATTGTCCTGTGGGCAAACAGTGTTAACAAGGAGAGGAGAGGTACAAAAATCAGATTCCAAACTTTTTTTCCCTAATAGATATTTTTACTTATTCTTCGAGCTCTGCATCTAATGTGCCGACTTGTATTGTCTTTACAACCCATTCCTCTCAAAGAGCCATCGGGGAAGGTAAGTAGGGCAAAATTGTTGCTATCTGGGTTTTTTTCCAGGAGCAGGTCCTTCGCAAACAACCTGAGACTTACTTTGTAATAAATCTGTTTGGTGTCTATTTTTAATATTTTTGCTTATGTTTATGGGTGGGCTTTGGTTTGTTTTCCTTAATTTCTTCATGTCTTTATTAATTTCTTATTATTCTGGGAATAAAGGAAAATTTCAGGTGTGCCCACCCCAATATATGCATTTAAGTTTATTTTAAAATGAGATAACCACAGTTCATGGAGTAGGCCAGACTATCTATGGTTTGTAAGTCGGATAAGATTGTACTTAGTCATTTCTTCAAATGGTAAACATTATCAAATCCTTGATTTATGACTATAGTGTTTCTAGTGCTTATGATTAAGAGATAGAAAGAACTAAGAGGGTGTCCAGTTTTGTAGGCCTTTATCATCAAGGATGGTGATGGTGGAACTTTGTTACACAGACTCCCTGTGCCAGTGAAAGAAATGGCACCATCCACAGATCTGGCATCTCCACCGATGCATTGGAATTCATGTTGGGTTGTAATAAGTGAATAGCCAATATAAGAGCAACAAAGATGATTAGGGGACTGGAGGCTAAAACATATAAAGAACGGCTGCAGGAACTGGGTGTATCTAGTTTCATGAAAAGAAAGACTAGGGGTGACATGATAGCAGTGCCAATATCTCAAGGGTTGCCACAAATAAGAGGGAGTCAGGCTATTCTCCAAGCCACTTGAGGGTAGAATAAGAAGCAAAGGGTGGAAACTAATCAAGGAAAGAAGCAACTTAGAACTGAGGAGAGACATTTCCTGTCAGTTAGAACAATTAATCAGTGGAACAACTTGCCTCCAGAAGTTGAATTCTCCAACACTGGAAGTTTGTAGGAAGATGTTGGATAACCATTTGTCTGAAGCAGACAAATGTTCTAAAGCAGGGTTTCCTTCTAAGCAGGGGGTTGGACTAGAAGATCTCCAAGGTCCCTTCCAATTCTGTTATTCTGTTCCATTCTAATCTAAGAGCAGGTCATTTTCTAAAGTCAACAACTTGAATTTTAATTCAGTACAGCTATCCATATTTTTTTTTGTTCTGCTTTTGCCTCTCAAAATCTTTCTCTCTCCTTCATATTTGTTTCAGGGAAAATCCTCCAAGAAAAGCTCTCCTTTGGTAGCTTCTGGGACATTGCCCAATTCTGCCAAAAGCTCAAGACAATGCACAAAAGCAGATACTGCTAAGAAGACAAGCCTCTCCAGGGCCAAAAGGCTGAGAAAGAAATCTTCAGCACAGGAAGATATTCAGAAAAATATAAAATCTGAGAATGATGAGAGGAGCTTGAGGGCGGAACAAGGGCTAGGAAGGCCTAAAAATGACCGACGACGGCAAGTGGCATCTAAAGTGTCCTATAAAGAAGAAAGTGGAGACAGTGAGGATAATGATTCTGAATTCTGTCCTACAGAGGAAAATGATGATGGCAGCATATCTGATGAGGATTTTGAAATTCCCCCCAAAAAACTGAAGTCACCACTAGGAACCCCTAAAACAACGCCAGGGACCCTGAAAGCAAAAGCAGTTGTCAACAGGCAACAATCCGTGCCTTCTGTCTCAAAAAGAGACAAGGACTCAGAGATAATTGGTAGTTTGGTAGACAAAACGGTCAGTCCATGTTCTTCAAATTCATCCAAGAAGAAAAACAAAATAATTTCTAGTGATGAAGAAAAAGAGCAGAGGTCAGTTGTATCCAGAGGCACGGACTATTGGGTAGAGGTTTTTCTTGAACGAGAAGACCGGTGGATATGTGTGGATTGCATGCATGGCAATGTTGGACACCCTCTGGAATGTTTCAAGTACGCCTCAAAGCCAGTGTCTTACATCATTGGCATTGACAACAGTGGATTTGTAAAAGATGTAACACAGAGATACGACCCAGCATGGATGACTGCAACGAGGAAGTATCGTGTGGATGCCCAGTGGTGGGAAGATACCTTGGAGCCGTACAAAAGTTCTTTTGTGGAACGAGATGCTAAAGAAGAAAGAGAGGTAAATAAAATGGAACGGGAGGCTTTTTCCCCCAGTAATCAAAATTACACCCAGAAGGACTCAAATATTCTTTATCTTTTTCTAATAGGTTTAGATCCTTAGGTTGCAAAAACATGGAGCTCTCTCCTTTTATCTTGGTCTGCTTTTCATCTAAGATCTTAACTAATCTGTTCCTCTTGGTTTATCCACTAGCTCAGATGTTGTGTGCTTTTATTTAGTTTCTATTCAAGCCATTTCTTGGCTGAATGATAGCAGAGCTTGTGCACATATTTAGGGAGACCAGTCTATAGTCTGAAACCACATAGAAAAAGGTATATCCATACTTGGGCAAGTTCATACCAGAAATAGTTTTAGCTGACTTGGCCTCTCATACTTGTTTGAACCAAAACTCCTTACTGTACTTTCCAGAATATTCAACACAGTGAAAATCCCTTACGGGAAAAGTAGGGTTGCCATGATGCTTAGACAATGTCTATAATACTGGTAGTTATTTAAATGCAAAGCAAGGTTAATATACCAGGACTCAATATTTTGTCTAGTCTTCCAAAAGTTGAATAATATATGTGTAATTGGTTGCCTCTATATTCTACTGGTAATAACATGATTCCCAGTTTGTAGCTAAACTTCAAGATCAGCCTTTGCCACAATCCGTCAGTGAATACAAGAATCATCCGCTTTATGCCTTGAAGAGGCATCTCCTTAAGTATGAGGCCATATATCCTGAGACAGCTGCAATTCTAGGATATTGCCGAGGGGAGGCTGTCTACTCCAGGTGAGATATTTCTCAGGTGTGTATGCCATGAAACAAGGCTTCATCTGGTACACTGGTCTGGGATCATCACAGTGTCCCACTAGCAATACCTTACTGCTACTTATTTTGAACATTTAAACAAGGATCCATATTTGCACTCCCCCACAAATGAATGTTACTCATTTATCAAGGTACTTAGAGTTGACTTCTCTAACTTGGCAAGGGATGCTTATTCCCAAACTTGACTGAACTTCAAGTGTGCAGTTCAGCACAAGAGAAATTTCCATCTGCTCAGTTTCATTGAAAAAAGTAAGATCTGTGTTGACTGTTTGAGGCCCAAGAGGGCCTTGGCTGTCCATCACTAAAAGCCATAGCTTGTTTATACAAGTTACATTGGAAGGACAGATCTGGTGTTTGTGGGTACGAGGCCAGTATCTCTTTCATCCCTTGGCTTTTCCCTCCTAAAATGAATCTGTTTTTTTCTCCCCCCCCCCCCCCCCCAACAAGATTTGAGTTGGATACTAGAGGTAGATGGGCTACTCAGAATGTATCCATGAAACCTGTTTTTCTGCTTGAAAAGTCCACCTAACCCAGTGTTTCTCAATCTTGGTCAATCTTGGTCACCTGAAGAGCTGGCTGGGGAATTCTGGGAGTTGATGTCCACGCATCTTCAGGTGGGCCAAGGTTGAGAAGCACTGATCTAACCAATGCTTATTTTTTCCCAGTCTTTCCCATCCCTGCATTAAACACAGTATGGGGATTTCTTGCAAGTAAGCATTGAGAGGAAAGTGAGCCATTTTGTATATTGTTCTTTATTGTATATTATCTAATACATAGTTCATTGTGAATATTACCTATATGTAGCTATATTATTTACCAAGAATGGTATTTGACTAATTTCAGAGACTGTATCCACACCTTGCACTCCAAAGACACCTGGTTGAAACAAGCTCGAGTGGTGAGGATTGGAGAAGTGCCTTATAAGGTAGAGTGACAGCAACAATATTTTTCAGGCTAATGTCAAAATTTGTGTCAGGAAATATTTATATATAAAACTTTTGAAGCTGAATAACTTTTTTTAAAGTTCTTTGGAGTCAGATTAAAGCATATTTTTTTGCCTGTCATCTGTGTTTTGCTTTTTTTGTGGCTAACTACAGCAGATACTACACAATTCCAACAGGTGGGATGGAAGAGTGATAGTTTTATTCTACTGTTGTTGCCATTAGAGGCATGGTTGTTCAGACCAAAAGGTAGACCAGAGTAAGAAGGGTTTACAGATTTACTAGTACTGACAGTCTCAACACTACCTATTCTGGTTTAATGGATTTTTATGGACAAATTCTGCGAGGGGGATGTTGGAAATTTAAGTCCTTCTTACTCTTAAGGAGATGGACAAACTCCTGATGCACATAGCCAACTCCTACATGTTTCTCCCTGTGGAAGAGGCTGTGATCATTGCTTTGAGAATTATGAGCAAGAAAGAATGATGACGCCACTCTAAACTCATTGTGTTAGCACAGATGGTGAAAGGTTTTTCCAACCAAGCGAGAAAAGCACGAATGGCAGAACCTGCAAATCGGGACAAAATGGATTTGCCATTGTTTGGTCTCTGGCAGACTGAGAAATACCAGCCACCTCTGGCTGTTGATGGAAGGGTAAGCTGGCAATTAGGTAGATTGGGTAGGTTTTAAGCTCTATTCTTCCACAGAGTTTATTTCAGTATAAGTTGTTCCATTTTTTTTCCCATTCCACTTCTCTTTTAGGTTCCTCGGAATGAGTTTGGGAATGTCTATCTCTTCCAACCCTGCATGTTACCAATAGGCTGTGTGCAGCTAAATCTTCCTAGCCTTCATAGAGTGGCCCGTAAACTAGATATTGACTGTGTTCCAGCTGTTACAGGATTTGATTTTCATGGTGGTTACTCTCATCCTGTGTAAGTCATAATAGTCATTTACTATCTGGTCACTTACTATCTGGTTTTACTAGGATATACAATGGTCCTTTGTGCTACTTAGTAATACAGTTGAGTTGTGTTGGATTTACTTAGCATACATGGTTAGGGATAATATTACAGAAAAGCAGAATTAACAACTTAGTTGCTGAATCCGAAATAGTAAGAGCTCAGCACTTGCTCCCTTCCTTACCATCCACTTTCACAAAGGTGGATTAACCTGGTTTTTATTTCTTCATTCATTCATTCATTGAATTTATATTGCACCTATTTGCCCATGGCAACTCAAGGTGGCTAACCATGTTTAAAACAATAAAATTAATAAAAAGAATCAAATAATAAAATCATCCCCTGCCCCAGTAACAGCAGAACACACGAGCCATATAATGGGCTCCATCCTGCTCTGGGTTCCCCAGGCCCACTGGTAGAACTAAGTCTTCAGCGTCTTCCAGAAGAGTATTAGAGTGGGGCCATTCTAATCTCTGGGGAAATGATGTTCTAGAGAGAAGGAGCCACCAGGGGGAAGGCCCTTCTTCTGGGTTCCACCAGGTGTATCTCCCTTGGGGATGGGACCCGCAACATTCCCTGCCTCCCTGCTCTGATAGGTCAGGTGGATGTGACTGGCAAGTGACGGTCTATCAGATAACCTGAGCCATGATAAGATAAGCCATGAAGGACTTTAGAGGTGACAACCAACCTCAAATTGCACCGGGAACCAAATCGGCAGACAATGCAGCTCCCGCAGGAGAGGTGATACATGTGCACAAAACCATGTGGGCCACTGGATTTTGCACCAACTGGAGCTTCCAGATGCTCTTCAAGGGCAGCCCCATGTAGAGTGTGTTTCTCTTTTACCTCTGCTTATTTAATATTTTTATATCTGTATCATTCAGGTGAGGATGCTAAAGCAGTTAACATTCCCTCCTAGCTTTGTTAGCTACTCATTTATGAATACAGTTACATCCCTTCAAAAGTTCCTGGGTACTTTTCATCTAGTTTTCCAAATGTTATTGAATGGACTGATATTTAATCTATTTGAGGGATGGGGAATTTTGAGCCATCCAGATGTTGAAATGTAAGTCTCAGCATCTCTCACTGCTACCCATCCAAGGATAAATTGGAATCCAGCAACATTTGAAAGGCCAAAAGTTGTTGCCCAGCCCTAAGTCCATATAAACACAAATCCCTGAATTGTGTTTTGTTCCAAATGACAACCTGCATCCTTTTCACAGCACAGAAGGCTATGTAATCTGTGAAGAGTACAAAGAAGTGCTTGTTGCAGCCTGGGAGAACGAAGAGTCAGAAAGGGAAAAGAAGGAAAAAGAGGTGGGAATCATTTTGAAATCTTTATTAATGTGAGGGGAGAGCGGTGAATTGTTAACAGTCAGCAGCATTACCAAGCTAAATTAATGGTGCATTTAAATACAGATCTGGTAGACAGTTAATACTTCTGCAGCTTTTGATAGCATTTTCTAGCCTGGTGTCCTTCAAATGTGTAAGGATTACAATGATTTAGAACTAAGGGAGTTGTTCCAGCTCAGCTGGAAAGCATAATAAATTTATATAATTTACCATTTCAATTTTGACAGCCACCCAATCTTATAAGTCTCTTATAAGGCTGTCCTCAATGATTCAGTCTTTGCAACATTTCTCTGTTTACCACCTCTTACCCTGTGCATGTAGAATTCCTCCCTTCTTCCTCAAGAAGGCTCAGAAGATTATTTTATGAAATTTTGATGTAATTTTGTATTCCCATAGATGCTGCCACAGATACTGTAAGGTTACTTTGTTGATTTGAAGCTTGGCGATTTGGTTGCAAACATTTCATCCCCATTTGAGGAGACATCTTCAGTGTGCTTTGGATTGTGCTTGTCTTGGGAACCACTGGCCTAATACCTTTCTGAGTTCTGGTCTGATTTCGGGTTGTGTGATTGACTGGGTGTAGTTGCTGAGTCATAGTCCTTGTTTTTAAGTACTGTCTATGTGATGTAAATTAATGCTGGTGGTGTTTGGATGTCTTCTGATGATGTCATTTGGATGTCCTCTAATGATGTCATGACATCTTCAGAAGACATCCGAACAACAACACCAGCACTAATTTAAATCACACAGACGGTACGTAAAACCAAGGACTATGATTCAGCAACTACACCCAATCAATCACACAACCCGAAATCAGACCAGGACTCAAAAAGGTGTTTAAAGGCCAGTGTTCTGACAGTCAATCCAAAGCAACTGAAGATGTCTCCTCGAATGGGGACGAAATGTTTGCAATCAAATTGCCAAGCTCAGAGCTCAAACCAACAACATAACTACCAACAGGAGCTACTAATATTCAAAGACATTTCAATACTGTAATGTGCAGAGATGCTACTTTGCCAACTGCACTGTTAATTATGTGCCCTTTGGTTTTAATTCTGGGTAAACTTTAAAAACAGAAGCGGGAGAAGAGAGTGCTGGGAAATTGGAAACTGCTGGTGAAGGGACTTCTGATCAAGGAGAGATTAAAGAAGCGCTATTCTACCAAGGTAACAAAACATTTGTGTAATATATGGATCACAAATCTGAAGTTATTTGAGGCCGTCTGGACACTGGAGTTGGTGCCCAGATTGGAGAAAGAACAAAATGTTAATACAGATTTCTTAACATTGAAGATATAAACATACTTTGCATTTGAACAAGTACTTTCTGCATAGAAACAATACATTTTTATTACTTTTGAAATGACAAGTAATGGCATTATTTCTTGATGCATTAATTTTTAAATTGAATGTTTTGTTTGCTTATGTGAAGTTATCTGAAAGAAAGGGATAATTGGGCTTTCAGAGTATACTTGAATAGGATTGTAGGTTTGCTTAACAGTGGGTTCAATTATAAATTCTGTCAACAGTATGAATATCAACAGGATTATATTATGATAATGCTAAGTAGCTTTTGACAATCAATCATATTATTTATTGAAAAAGTATGGTCATCCATTTCAGACAGTGAATTCTTTGGGACTAAAATAATAGAAAAAATAGTTCTCTTTTTTCCTAGCATTTCATGTATCATATTTTTCATTCTGTGCAAATGTAGAATGCAGAGTTTGCATTCTGCTGATTTTTTTTCCCTTGGATGCAGGAGGATTGTTAAAATCTGAAAACAAATTCTGTATATTTGGATTTATACAGCATTTGTAATGTCAATTACTAGTTTTGTTGCAATGGAAGGAGAATTCTTCCACAGCATCAGTGTATTGTTCTAACTCTTTCTCTTCCAGAATGAGACAAGAGCCATGATGGAAGGGGAGTCTGATTTGTCATCTGATGAAGAAGGACCATACTCAGAAACACCTGCTGAAGATGTAGCTGTTTCTTGGCCCCAAAATCGACAAGCTGAGGAGCAGAGTGGGAAAGGAAAAACAACCAAAAAGAACAAGAGAGAAAAAAAAGGAGAAGCAAAATATTTGTTCCCGTTTGAGAAATTGTGACAAGGAGTTTTGGAACTGGCTTAGATTCTTTTGATTTTATGTCCCTCGAGTGTACATTCATACTGAACCTTTCCTGCCAGCAGGAACAGTTAAAACAACTCAGGAAACTTCCAACCTGTTTTCCCAATATTGCATTCCTAGATGTTTATAGGACTTGAAGCAGGAAAATTCATCTGGATTCATTGCTGGATGACTACTATAACTTTATATTGGCCGGTGGCAGCTACTTTTCCTAGATTCTTGATAGATACATTTTCTTTAAGATGCTGCTGATAGGTAAAGCAAGAACATTGATGTTGGAGCAAAGTACCTTCCAATGCCAGATCTTAATACCTGCAAATACATTCCTTGTTTTGGAAATTTTGCATTATTTTATTGCAAAGTTGTTAACAAGCTAGACACATGAGCTTCTAGAAAGAGTTATGAAAGAAACATGTGCATATAGATGTACTCATATACATGTATGTGTACTCAACATACATGTTGCAATAGTAAAGCTGGGCTTAAGTTGTATTATATATGTAAAAAAAAAGTCTGGTGGGAATAAGTGAGGGAATTGATAGGAACTGTCTATAACTTTAACAGCTTCTGTTCAGCTTTACAAAGGAAATCAATGTGAACAGTAAGCTAGTATAATTAATGGGCATAGGTAAGACATTTGAGCAGAAGATACTTAGTTTTTAGCTGAGCTGGATTTATTCCTTTTCCTCTTCTATATCGTCAAGAAAACTGAGTATCACCTCTTAGTATATTGATCATGACAGATTCCAGTTTTGGACATTCTGAATGGTGCACTCTGAAGGGCTTATTACAAAAATAGCTTGCAGTCTGCCACATGTTCAGTCATGTCCAATTACTTAATTGCGTAATGTGCTATTTTGAATATTTTACCTATGCACACTTTTTTGTACAAAAGAAGTAATAACTATAGCAGTTGTCTTACTCAAAGCAATTTTAGAAGCACATTGTTTGGTTTATATTCTGTCATAATGAACTTAATCTACTTGACTTGACCAGAATTAATTTGGACCAGAACTTTAAATATATTCAGATAAAAAATATACTGAATCTTGGGTAAAAAATAAAAACTTAAGTCCTGAGCACCAGTCCTTTTTCTAACATTATTTGCATATTCAGAATTATTAGATTCTCATCCCACAGGAGCAACATAGATATTCACTTGGAAAATGAATATACAAGCCTTCCAGTGTCTCCCTACCAGGGGTTGGTTCCTGCCAGTTCTAACCTCTTCTATAGAAGAGGTTCCACAAATGTACAGTGCCGTTTAGAACCAGTTCCAGCTCCCTCCCCCCACTCGTCTACACATCATCAAGATGAAGAGCGAGAGGAGGAATTCTGGGAGTTGAAGTCCACAAGTCTTAAAGCTGTCAAGTTTGAACACCCCTGGGGTTTTTTTCTAAAGGGTTAGGGGTGCAAGGGTCTTGTAACTTGACAGCTTTAAGATTTGCACACTTCATTGCCAAAGTTCCAGAGCCAACATTTTGGTTGCTAAGCAAGAGCGTTGTTAAGTGAGTTTCACCACATTTTACAAGTTGGCCACACTCACCCAGTCACATGACTGCCAAGCCACTCCCACTCAGTCACATAGCTGGCAAGCCACTCCCACCCGGACACATGGTCGGTAAGCCACTCCCACAAAGCAGGCCACACCTACAGAAGAGGTTCTAAAATAATTTGAAACCCACCACTACAGTCCCTACAAATCAGTGTCTCCCTGAAAAAAAACTGATTTTAAAGATCTTTCAGAATATAAGGGTGGTCAGGCTAGGTGCAGCTCGAGTATGTTCCAAATTGTGAAGGCCATTATACTAAGAAGCCCTATCTTGGGAGCCTGTATTGTCTTTACCTCATAAACAGAGGGAATCTTAACAGGCCCACTCAATGTTTGAATTATGCTTGAGCAAGTTGTCCATGATAGACCCAATCCACTGCTGTGGTGGATTTTTATATAATAATCAGCACTTTTAACTTGTTCTGGAAGTTGAAATGGCAATATATTGAGTTTATTTCAAGTGGGGTTCCTCCCCCCCCCCCCCCAGTAAATGCTAACAACTTACAGAATTATGCACAAGTATAAGAACAAGAATTTATAAAACAAAGCTTTATTTTTAGTTCCTGAAGTAGTGTTTTTAAAGATCTTAACATTTTTAGTGTGTTTTTCCTCTCAAGAACCTCCTTTTCACCTTAAAAACATTTTGACGGTTCCAGTTATTGTGAAATTTTCCCTGGAATTAGCTTTGGTTATACATTGGGTCAGGAAAGTTGAAAAGCTTTCCAAATATTATCTCATAAGCAACAATATTCCTGTCAGATGTCTGTCTCCCGTGCAAGGAATATCTTTATTAAACTAGAATGTTCTAAATCTAGGGTAGATCTTTAAAAAAAAATCTGAAAAATACATGAATAATTTCAGTTTATCCTTCTTTAGTCAGGCCTGTGCCTCAAGGTCCAGTTCTGGATATCACATTTGAAGGATTCACAGTGGAAGAGGAACAGAGAAGACTTTAAAAAGATTAGAAATTACAGTAAGTCTCTTGAACAGACATTGATAGAGGTAGATGTTCGTAAGATAAAAGATTTTGGATTCCCACATTAAACATGAGCTTATACTTGGTGATCTAAATCAATGGTCGACAACTTTTCTTGCATGGGGGAGAGGGGATGGTTCTGTGCGAGTGGCAGGCGTGTGCACGCAGAGCTCCATTTGTGTGAGCAGCAGGCGTGAATAGAGTGTCACGTGAGCACAAGGATCTGCCATTCGTGCGAATGGAATGTCATCTCCCAGTGCATGCACCTGCTGCGCGTGTGAATAGAGCTACACATGCCAGGGCAAGCACCCGCTGCTTGTGCAAGAGGAGCTATGCATGTCAGCACAAGCATCCGCCATTCATGCAGCCCAGTTCTGAACCCAGTGCGGGCTAGTAGTGGGCTATGGCCCAGGAGTTAGAAAGCCCTGACCTAAATGGTACCTTCCAATTTCATTGTATTTAAGTACAATGACAATAAAGATTATACTTATACTTAACTCTCTTACCTTTAATAGTGAACTGTGATTTCAAAACACACATGCAAATCATATATTTTTCTTGAAGTTTTATTCATAAAATAGAAAATAGACACTTCCATCCATAGAAACATTTACAAATGATATTCTAAAAATAAAGAATACAAATTTAGATTTCAGTTGGAAGCAGCCACCATGCTTAATTCTGCACCAGTGATACAACTGACATCTTAACAAAATGATTAATAACTCCATGGCAAATTGTAGTTGAACTTTAGTTAGAAATGATGTTAGATAGCAACAGACCAATGAATGCAAATTTAAGTTTGGAATTCTAAATTCAAGAAAAGGGCAGATTCAGGATGATGCTAATGAACTTTTATTTACTTTTAGAGCTTTGGCTTAGTTGTTTCTTAGACTAATTTGATGTTCCTCTAATAATGAGCTGAGAATACTACTGACTGATAAGAGTATCAGAGCCTATCTTTCTTACCTCGGTAGATTGCATCCATATAAAAGGTTTCTATCTAATTCATGTTTTTGCATCATTTCATTGCTGGCAACAAGGGCTTGCAATGGGGTATACACTGGCTTTTTGTCTGCTTCGGAGTTTTTATAAAATAGTCCAACTGAAGATTGTGTGCAAAATTTACAGTTCTGAAGCCAGAAAAAGCAGCGATTGAAGCTATAGGGGAAAAAAACCTATTCTGGGTATGAATAGTTAAACATAGTCTTTCAGTCCTAGATTTAAGGAAATTCATCCACTTTTATAATTTGTAAGTTAATCATTTTAGCTTAGCATTATATGCAAAGCAAGTAATGTTTGGACAAAATCAACAAAGTTACAAACTGTTGTACCAATTTAAAGCACCCATTTCTAAAGTGTTGCACTCTTGTTTTTTCTTGAAATTGGGCAGGTTTCAAATAAAAATTTTGTCAGAGTACCATTAGTACATTGAGTACCCAACCTTACTCTACATAATTTTTCAGTAAAAAAACAAATATATTAATTTGTCCATGGAGCAAGTTACGTGAACAGCAGAAAGTCTCTTCTCCCTCTGGATATATCTTTTGATTTTGTCTTTAAAAATCAAAATTCTTCATGAAACCATCAGTAAATTTACAGAATTGGTTCAGGAAACAATTCTCAAGTCACAGGTAAAAAAATCCACCTGAGATCATAAATTATTTTATTTATTGAAAAAAAAATTAAGCATGAGATAAGAATAAATCATAAAACTGAGATACAATAATGCTGAATATAGTAATATAAAAATAAACAGCATCACAGCAATACCAGTGTTGTGTAGGATACTTTGATCCACATATAATTCAAGGTGTTACAGATAAGGTAAGTTTACCTACGTGAGAATTCAAACAGGATAGTAAGAACATAAATGAAGTGAACTTCAAAAAGTTGCATGCAGTAAAACATGAAGTTATAGATAAGGAATAGATTAATATTACAACGATTTACCCATTCTCTTCAAAGCCTCATATGGTCCCCATTGAGTCCATATACCTATTTTTCTCCACGAAGATTGAAATACATTTTACATAAATTGCATGGGAAACCTAATTTGCTTAGCCTTGTTATGTTTCATTCCACTTTCTATTTCCAAAAATTGGGGCAGTTGCATATTTTAATTTGATTCCACTTGGTATGAAACCTGTCGATATTTAGATCAGGCCTGCACAGCATTTGACCAGCCAAACAGCTTCATGCCACATTCCAGCATTCTTTAAAAAGTCAATAAAATCACTGCCACTGTGATTTTAGAGACATGCTACCAAGCACCTGCAGGCCTCGCTGCACTTCTAATACTGTCACCAAAGAACTAATTGGCGCATCACAGATTCCTTTGAGTCATTGTGGCACAGTGGGTAGAATGCAGTATTGTGGGCCAGGGGTCGCCAATCCCTGGTCCGTGGCATGCCAACAAGCAAAGCCCCATCCGCAGGATGCAGGCAGCATGAAAAACCACACTCCGTGTGGTCTGTGGAAAAACCTTTCTCTACAGAATTGGTCGCTGGTGCCCAAAAATTTGGGGGCAGCTGTTGTGGGCTAACTCTGCCCACAGTCAAGAGTTCAATCCTGATGGGCTCAAGGTTGATTCAACTTTCCATCCTTCCGAGGATCCAAACTATTCGGGGTGGGGATGGGGGGCAATATTGCTGACTCTAAACTGCCCAGAGATGCTGTAAAGCACTATTGCTATTTGTAGCCTGTACTTATTTTATTTTTATCAATCTGGTCTTTTCTACCAGCTGTGCAGGCCTGGTCTAAATATTTATGGATCTTAGTACCCCTGACCACGGTACCTGTTCCTGGGAGCTATAAATCAGAACTGCTTAGTTCCTTACCCTTGGATTGCATAATGAAAGTACCATACCTAAAACAACTACAAAACACACTGATGTTGCATTTTCTGTGCTGCAATATGAAGAGCAAAAATATTCATGGTGGTATTTTCTTCAAATATGATAAATGCGTTGAATGTATAAAGTTTCCAAATAAATGTGAGTACAAAGAAGGCGCCTCTTCCATGATGTCACTGCTGTTTTTTGGGTTGAACCTGAGATCTTGCAATCAGAATAGGAACCACAGCCAACAAAGCAGTCAATAGTGCCCAGAAGGGCCGATAGAAAAGCCAGCCCACTGAAATGGTCAGCAATGAGAGAGAAGTGGCTAAGCAAAAGGCAAATGCTTTCAAACCAATGTTAACCAGATCCCGGACAACTGGAAACCAATCCACTGCAATAACGAAAAATAAAAATCAATTTAATAAATAAATAAAAATCTCATTGGCAAGCTTATAAAAGCAAACTAAATCTGCTTTAAATCCAACCCAATGCCTACCAAATTCATTGAAATTTCATCTCTACAGACTATGGACCATTAAAGGAAGAAAAAACACACTTTTACCTAAATACGTACTTTGTTTTCATAGCTTATAGAAATACTTCTTTACTGTATCACAGTGATGAAATAATTAATTGCTTTCCATCACATTCCTGTGAGTTATCTCATCTAGATAATAGCCCTGGGGATCAGCACAGGGAGCCTGGCCCACAGAGGGAAAGAGAAGCTGCCCTATGGGCCTTCCCCACCGTTTTAGGGCAGCAAGGACTGTCCTATCTGGGCGCAGCCGAATTTGCTCAATTTAAGCAATTTAGACAATTTAGCATAGCCAATAACACAAATTAAAGCAAGGAATTGTAGAAAACTCACTAATAAAAACGTTTCCTGCCTAGAGAGCCAAATCAACAGTCCTAGGACCAGAAAGAATAAGAGAAAACTGGGAGCCAATGGGATAGCTGAAGGCTAAGAAGTTTTCTCTCAGTCTAACGGACCAATCAGGCTGTGATAAAACCCTGCTGTGACCCCTCCCTCTACATCACCGGAAAAGTATTTCTTTACTGTATCACAGTGATGAAATAATTAATTGCTTTCCGTCACATTCCTATGAGTTATCTCATCTAGATAATAAAGACTCTTCTATTTTATCCCTTGGACTATTCATTTAACACAAGCATGAGAAAGGAAAACCTTTATTTCCTCAGTCAACATTTGAGCCCAGGAACAATATTCAGCTTCATAGTAATTATTACTATTCTTTATTATGTTAGATGACTATGTTTCTTAGACCTGAAGGTACTTCGGTACAATTTTTAATTAATGCTTTATTTATAAATCAAATTAGGGGGATATTGGCGAAACTTACCCAGGGTATAAATAATTCTGGTCATAAGGCTGATGCCTAAAAACATAGACAACCATCCAGCTGCACGTAGGCCCCAGGTTTTCATGCTGTTACTCTCATGTTCTTTCTGAAATACTTCCTAAAAATATTTGATATTTAATTAGCACTTCCAGTCAAATACTGGATATTTTATCACCATCCAAATTATGCTCATTCTTTTGATCAGCAGGATACACGATGCAACTGGACACAATGCCACGGCTTAATCTAACATTACTGGCCAGAACCTATTCCTTGCCCCTCCATAATCTATCATATTCTAGGAGGAATGCTGGTTTCAAATTTATTTGAACAACCCTAGGCTACATTTGAAATTATTTTGACAAACCATGTTTAAAACTATCTAATTTGATTAGTTGAAAACAAAAGAAATATTGTCAACTTTGTTGTCATCAGAGAATTTATGATGATTCTTCAACTGCAGCTGAACTTCAGGTCAATATTTTTAAGACAGTATAAAATGGATGGAAGAATGAGGTACAGGCAAAATCAGTTTATGAGTAGGTAGAATTTTAAGAAAAACAGATTTTAGTTAGAACATACTAATTTTCCTCTTGTTCCGCCCTGCAAGCAATCCCTGATAAGCTCTGCAAGGCCCATGTGCCATTCTTGACATGTAAAACATTATATATTCATGCCTTTTCATTGTCTACAAGCATTACTTTTCTTTGGCAGAAACTGAAAACACTTTTTAATCCATCAAAAGTATCTACGCTACTAAATGAGAAAGCAAGGTTTTGTGTTCATTTTTTTGAACTGGAGAAATGAAACACCTACACTATACTAAGAAAAGTTACCTTTATAGGAAGTTATCCCACACCGATCCACTTACTTAAACTCAAGTTTTGCCTACTAGGGTTGCCAATTTAAGTTAGCCATTTAGGTTTTCAGATAAGAGTCTCACCATCAAGAGCTATATTGGTCAGAAACTGAATCAGAGTTGTTTTATTTGCAATGAAGAGCTTCACCTTTGAGATGCAGAAGTGATAATTGAAGAGGAGGGGGCGGGGAGAATTGTTCTCCTTTATTTAAGCAAACAGGACATGTATAACTCTTCCCTACTATTCTCCCTCTACCGATTTGGAACCCTTACCTCAGCTGTGAGCTCTCCAGGATAGAGAACATTTAAGACATCCCCAGATTTGGTTTGGTATGGAACCAAGTGATCGCCTTGCTGACGAGCAATTATGGTCACCTGAAAAGGAGCCAAAGTGAGAAATTGAAGAAATTTGCACAGCAACATTGGAGAGCTTTATCTAATTACATGAGAAGGTCTTGAGGAGATATGGAACATTTACCATATCTGGTAGAGTCATGCGCGAAAAGTCTTCACTCAAACCTGCATAGAAGAATGAAACACGAAGATCCCCGACCTGAAAAGAGGGGGAAAAACAACAATACAAAAGTGTTGGGACAACAAAAGATTCCCAATTGAAATTTTAGATCCAAGATTCGCGGATTATCTGAGCTCAGCTCAAGTAAAAAAGTGACTGGGGCAGAGGGAAACAATTGTTTATTGTTTATTTTCCTCTTCCATTTCTTACTTCTGGACGTCGTGGATTCTCACTATGAAAGAAGTAATCCCCTGAGCGGATCACATCTGCGTGAGGGTCTTCCAATTTTGACAGGCTCATCTGCTTGAAATTATTAATCTTCTCAATGAGGCCTAAAAGTAGAAGTGGGAATAAGAAATCATTTTTGTTTGAGACTTATAGTCATTTCGGAAACTTCAATGAAGCCATGTTCTTTCAGAGGTAGGGGCCATAGCATAAAATGGGCATGGCCAGAGCTTGGAGCAAATAGGGCCATCCTTCATGGTTTCATGCAAGAAATCTCCTCATTCTATTCCATCTAACAAACTTTCCAAGTTCTTCCTATGAAGAAAATGGGCACCAAGAAGGAATACGATAGCACTCCAAACACACAAATGAATGCCACATATAAAGTTAAGAACGTATTTCTATCATCCGACAGCATCAGATGTGGACTAACTGCCTTAAATTACACAACGACAGATTCTTGGTTAATGTAGTTCAATTGCAGAAACAACCACCCAGATATATAGTGGATTTCCCTTCACTGAATGTGTTCTTGCACAGCCCTAAAAGTTCATTTGTCAGAGATGCTTGATCCCGGATTCCTGCACTGAGCAGAAGTTCAACTCAACAGCTTAAAATTAGCTTTTAATTCTATGATTCCTTAACTCTCCTGTCTCACCATGCAAAATTAAAAGGGAAAAAGCAGGCATGGTGGTAGGGATCAGCATACCTGACCATAAGAACTTACAAGCAGACTTAGCTAACTTTTAGATAAGAATGCCAAATATCTTATGCACAGAATAACTATATTATAGTACTTATTCCAAAGATCAATGAGATGTTTTGATACTGTCTCATTATCTGCTCCATAAAATTTAAACCATGGGAAAATGGAAAGCTATGATTTAAATTAAAATGTATTTAGTTACTCTTCCAAATGTTACAAAGTGGAGATGATTTTCTCATTATCTGCCTTGTTAAATATATATTAGCATGCATATATCTAGACATATCTCAGATACAAGCTTCATACCTCTGGAAAGGAAGAACTTGCCAACCTGAACATCAGAAGCAACTGCAGTGAAAGATTCAACAGCCATGGCACTGCATAGACAAAAAGAATAATCAGATGAATTTAACATGGTGGAAACAAAGTCACAAAAGAATTAGCAAATCTTCTAGCCATCAACCACCACAAAGATATACTCCAGTGTTTCCAAACACAACAACTAGCATAAAAGTATACACACCCACCTAGAAAACCATGTATGTATGTATGTATGTATGTATGTATGTATGTATGTATGTATGTATGTTTGTATGTATAAATATAAATATAAATATAAATATAAATATAAATATAAATATAAATGTAAATGTAAATGTAAATGTAAATGTAAATGTAAATGTAAATGTAAATGTAAATATAAATATAAATATAAATATAAATATAAATATAAATATAAATATAAATATAAATAAAACATTTGTTATCCTGCTACTTTGTTTAACTTCCAGAATACAATCTTGTGAATCAGTTAGAAATCTTACTCAGATTCTTAATTTTAAATCCTAAGGATAGTATTGGAAGAGCCACAGTATAGAATACTACCCTGTTTTCCTGAAAATAAGCCCTCCCCTGAAAATACCTCCCCCCAATATTGCAACGCAGCAGCCATGAGGTGACCACTCTCACCACCTCCTGCACCTCAAAAATAATAAGACCTCCCCGAAAATAAGTCGAAGAGCTTATTTTGGGGGTGAAAAGAAAATAAGATCCTGTCTTATTTTCGGGAAAACACAGTATCACGTTTACCTAGGGTTTTTATGTCCAATTTCTCGATCAAAATTTCTGCTATTCACAACTTCTGATTTCCATTCTGTATCTAAAAAGGGTGTACAGAAATAAGAATATTAAAAATATTATCCTGATTCCTTGAAAACATTCCAGGAGTCACAGATCATGGATATTTCCCACTGTCCCTATAATTTTTCATTCTCCTATATGGGAATGGGTACTGGTGAACATTACAGGCAGAATTCTTCTCTAAGCACATGCTAATTATGTTTTTCCCCCCTCAGAATCTACTATTCATGAAAAGACACAAATACAAGACAAATGCCGTTTTGAGATTTATTAACAGAAGCAAAGACCAGATAATCAACAATAATATTCCCACTCTATATTTCCCAATATTGACTCTGGTTCTGGACACCACGTTTAAAAAGAACAATACAAAGTAGAGAGAAGATGTGGAAAGGATTGGAAACTGAGTCTGGTGAGGAACAATTAAAGGGACTACGGTAAGTAAATGTAGTCTGCAGAAGAGAAGACTGAGAAAAAGTAAAATAGCATATATCTTCTACAGGAAGGCAGCATCTCTTCCATACACCATCATCTTCTAAGGTTATTCTAACATTCCTTTATCCTTGAAGATTTTGAAATAGAGATAACCACTGTTTGAAGCAGGTCCTTCCCAAAGGAAAGGCTTGGGTTGGATGACTATCAAGCCACCTTTCAGCTCTACGATCTTATAAAATCCAATGAAAACTTCCTCTCTGTGTGTTCTGCAAGCACTGAAGTTCAGCTAACCTCATCTTAAGATAAAACGACAGTAAAGTGGATGCAACATCCTGGCTAAAAAGGAAAAAATATGTTTGTTTCCTTTAGCACTTTGCAATCAACTAAAAATATTAACTGCTTATTTCATTTTGAGAATGCAAATGCAATAAAAAAGAATCCAAATGCAATAAAAATAAAAATGTTCTAAGTTCATGCCATACTGTGGTGTCCATAACCAGAGTCAATATTAGGAAATAAAAAGTGGTAATATTATTTTTCATGATCTGGATTTTATACTTCTGTTATAGATAAAATTGGTAACTTTTTAAGTGGTTCTCCCTTGTAACAGCTACATGACAATAGAAATTCAACAGACAACTTTCACTATCATTTTTGTAGCTGCAAGGACAGCTGTTCCCTAGCTGGAGAAGAGGTACCTGATATTAAAGCCATACCCAGTGACTGTTTTATGAGACAAAATTTTCTACTAGCAAACTTACTGTAAGAATATCTTGTTTCTTTCTTTACTTCACCATCTTCTTCATATTCTCTACAAGGGGGGGGGGGAGGAAGCATCATCAGATGAACATAAAGTACTGAAAAGTCCATCATGTTTTACACAATTTTACTATAAATAATAATTTTAGTTAAAATGAGCCAAATTTTTAACATTCATGTGAATGCCCTCATATAGTGCCGCCCTCCCAATTACACTTATTTTAAAAGATTTTGTAGAGCTTTAGTAATGAAAAGAGCTTTAGTTTAATTAAAAGAAGGACTAGGGAAAACATGATAGCAGTGTTCCACTATCTCAGGGGTTGCCACAAAGAAGAGGGAGTCAAACTATTCTCCAAGGCACCTGAGGGTAGAACAAGAAGCAATGGGTGTAAATTAATCAAGGAGAGAAGCAACTTAGAACTGAGGAGAAATTTCCTGACAGTTAGAACAATTAATCAGTGGAACAGCTTGCCTCCAGAAGTTGTGAATGCCCCAACACTGGAAGTCTTTAAGAAGATGTTGGATAGCCATTTGTCTGAAATGGTATAGGGTTTCCTGCCTAGGCAGGGGGTTGGACTAGAAAACCTCCAAGGTTCCTTCCAACTCTGCTATTGTATTGTATTATTGTATTATTAAAACATTTCCAAGGCATTTCCAATGTATCAACTTTTGGAATTTCATATCTCACTGTTCACTAAAAAAACATAGACCGCTTTTCCAGAGAAGGAACTTTATAATTAATTCACTATTTGATGTTTTTTGCTTACCCCTTTATGTTCTTGTATCTTCCTACAGCACAATCTCTCTCTTGTCTAAAGCTTAAATAATAATACTTTCCAAATAAGATAACTAATCCAAATTCATGGGGAAATACTGGGGTTTGAGATTAATGAAATTAGATAAAGAAGATTTATCTAAAAGACAAATTAAATTTATCCTGCCTTTTTTCCTTCCAGGATTTACTAGTTCAAACCTTCACTGCAAATTTCCCTCCTCTATATAGGCCAGTGATGGCGAACCTATGACACGCGTGTCAGTGCTGACACGCGTAGCCATTTGGGGTGACACGCACAGGATTTCATGTGATTCATCCTCGGCTCCTGCACGGCCGCCGAGGATGAAAGAATCTGTGCTGGAGGAACGGGGGGGGGGGGGGGGCGGGACGTGTGATCTCCCCCGCCCACACTCACTTACTGTATCGCCGCCGCCCCTTTCTGAGCACAGGGGCTGCTGGTAAGGCGTGCGTGCCGTGCGCACACACGTCATCAGCACGGCGAGGGAGGACCCGCAGGAGAGGAGCACGGGAACAGTGCGCGCCTCTCTCCAGTCAGGCCGGCACAGAGAGTCTACTCCTGGGACTGTCGGTTACGACCGCACCACAGCAGGGAACAGCGGAGTGCCAACGGGAACTGTGAGCGCCATTAGCAGCAACTATTGGGGTGCCATGGACTTGTAATTGCCCACAATAACTGAGATAAGTGAGGGGGAGGTTGTGTTAGCTTGTTAGGCTAGTTAACCCCTAATTGGCTAGCTATAATTCTATCTGCTGTCACTGGCCCACTGATGGAGCACCCAAAAAATAAAAAACAAAGGTTAAGTAAAGGGAGTGGTAGTGGCAGTGGCCGACCCTTTCAAGAGACATGGAGCGAGATGTATGGCATTATAGAAAAAAATGGCAGATCATTTTGCATTCTATGTACTGAAACGGTAGTAAGCAGAACGTGGAATATAAATAGACATTTTGAAACTAATCATTCCCAGCTCTTGGAAAAAAGTGAGGATGAAAGAAGTTACTAAGCAGGTATGTTAAATAATTTGTTTTTGGTTTATTAAATACAATTATATATTGCAATTATAAATTTTTGTAGTTTAAACTATAAATTGCGCAAAATTATGTTTTTGTCGAAATGACACACAACGCGAGTTATGCTCGATTTTTTGCCGATTTTTGACACACCACGCCAAAAAGGTTGCCCATCACTGATATAGGCTATCAACTAAATATACCTATTCTTGTTAGGCCTGAGAAATTTGAAGGAGAGCCAAAAGTCTAAGTTTCATGCTTCATGCTACTTTGCTGTAGCGCAGTTTGGCATCACACACCCAAGTTGACATGTGGAGGCTGCTGTAGGCATGACAACTGTTGGGTTGTTTTCCTATCACCTCTCATCTGCTCATTCTTTCCAGCCTAGAAGCCAGCTAGAAACAAATGACTCATAGTTCTACATCCATTCACTCTTTATAGCTTTGAATCACTATTGTAGTTGGTATAGGTTGGGAAAAAATAGATACCAGGAGGCTAGATCAAACCATCATTATATTTCACACAGATAGAAAGGAAAGGGCACTTAGTAAAAATAAGAATAAATATGCCAATATTTATCTTAATCCTAAACTGGATTATATAAAATTCAAAAATTCAAACAAACTTGTTCCACTGCCACCATCACTAGAAACAAGCACACAGTTTAAGGCAGAGAAAACATGAGTACTGTAAGTATCTTACTTGGAATCTTCATATTCAACCCACTGATACATCTCCACCTGACGTTTGAGCTTGACTGCCCGGATAGAAAGCCCATAGCTGGGATCATACAGAGGCTAGCAAATGCAAATAAACATCAGTTGGTAAGAGAACTATTATCTTACTTCTGACTTACTTAGATGTTCAGCAAGGCAGGAGGGGAGGGGGGAATACCATTTATTTTTTCCCACAAGTGATTTAACCTAGCAGGGCAGAGAATTGCTTGATTATGTGTTGTTTTTGATTCCTAGCAACCATATTATAGACAGATGACAATCTAGCTTTAACCTGCTCTTTTGCATGTCCCAATGTTGTGCTCATCTCCACTGTGAGTCATCTTTTTCTTGGTTTTAGCATTGCCTTTTCCAGTGTTGTATTAATTGCCATCTATCTCTGGCATTGTTTTATATTGCTACTGTCCATTATAGGCATCATTTTGCTTTAGCTCAGCACCTGGGATGATCTTTGCAGATTGGGTGGCCTTGCTTAAAATATATATATATACACATACACACACATACACTCTTGAAGTACACTCCCAACATCCTTTGCTTATCCCACCAAGAAAAAACACAAACCCCCAACAACACAATGAGTCAGCACAGCAAGGCTTGGGGATTGGGGGGGAAGGTGAGGGGGGGGGGGGAGAGACAGAAAAAGCAATGCATTTTTTAAAAAAAAAACTTTAATGTAAAAAAATGAAACAAGGTTTGGACTAAGGAAATTTACCTTTGATGTTCTAAGGGTACCAGAGAAGTGCACAAGTTTCTTGTCATTCTCAGGGGATATAATCTGGATGTTGTCAAGTGGGACAACTAGAGAAAGCCCCTCAGCCAAAGAGGAGGCTGTTTTCAAAGCTCGCCCCTAGGAATGATGAAATGAGAAATAAAGTGGTTCAAGTAGATCCTTAAAGCAAGGGCTCTGCAGCATCATGTTGAAATCGCCACACAGAACAGGAATTTTCTTTTAATAAAAATTCATTTACACAAGAAAAAAAAATAAAGTACTTGGGATGCTGGAATTCAAGAAGATCAACCATTTCTTCTTTAAATAATCTAATCCATTAATAATATCTAGGAAGACAGGAAGATAGCAGACAGGCTTTATGCACTGTTTGTGCAAAACAGCTTACAAAACCTGTTTTGTAACTGTTTGGCAAAAAGAATTATCGAATTAAAATTCTGAGTTTGATGCCAAATATAAAAATGCAAAGCATCCTGTATATTCAGGATTGTAGAGTTTTCCTTGAAACTGCATTAAAAAGGCTAGAACTATTCATCCCAAAGGTGCTTTTTCAAAAGGCACCTGTGTTTCTTTGTTTTTCCTTGAAGACGTTTTGCTTCTTATCCAAGAAGCTTCTTCAGTTCTCAATGATTCTCAGAACTGGACTTTCTGTTGTTTTTCCTTGAAGATGTTTCGCTTCTCATTCAAGAAGCTTCTTCAGTTCTGAGAATCATTGAGAACTGAAGAAGCTTCTTGGATAAGAAGCAAAACGTCTTCAAGGAAAAACAAAGAAACACAGGTGCCTTTTGAAAAAGCACTTTGGGACAACCATGACCTGGATGACTGAGAGTCACCATAGTCAGAACTATTCATTGGTTCATTCATAAAACAGCATACCGTAGGCATTTTGAAAGACAAGTGTTTCAAGGTTCAAGGTTCATTTTATTTATATGCTGCTCTATTCCCGGCGGGACTCAGGGCGGCGCACAAACCCAAAGGAGGGGAAGGGAAACACAAGAACTACAACAAAAAGTACAGGGAATTTAAAACAACCAACAGCCACACGATTCGAGAGGGGAAGGGAACTCATCGACCCCAGGACTGCCGACACAGCCAGGTTTTAACGGCTTTTTGGAAGGCCTGGAGAGAGGTGAGGGTCCGAATCTCTGCGGGGAGCTTGTTCCAAAGGGCCGGAGCCGCCACAGAGAAGGCCCTCCCCCGGGTAGTAGCCAGATGGCATTGGCCAGTAGACGGAACCCGGAGGAGGCCTAATCTGTGTGATCTAATGGGTCTTTGGGAGGTAATTGGCAGCAGGAGGTCTCTCAAGTACCCAGGTCCAATACCATGAAGGGCTTTATAAGTTTCAAACTTCAAACAGCTGAAATCTGACATTTTGACCCGTTCTCTCTCACCTCGTTGGTAAAAAGAATGTAGAAAGACAGGGCAAAGGTGGCGAGGCCAACAAGCATCCCTCCAGAAGTCTCACTCAGGCGCTCCAGAAACCCAGGCTGGTGCTCAGTTGTGACCTTCACGTGTTCATTCTTTCCACCCATTTCAGAGAACGTCTGAAAAGAACAAAAAGGAAGAGTTATTGAACAGACATCTGCTACCACCTATTGTTATAACTCATATACATGTAGTGCTCGACTTACAACCATTTGTTTAGTAACTGTTTGAAGTTACGATGGCACTGAAAAAAGTGACTTATGACCAGTATTCACACTTACGACCATTGCAGCATCCACACAACCACATGCTCAAAATCTGGGCACTTGGCAATGGGCAGGTATTTATGACAGTTGCACTGACCTGGGATCATGTAATCAACATTCGTAACCTTCCTAGATGGTTTTTGACAAGCAAAGTTATTAGGAAAGCTGGATTTGCTTAATGACTCGCTTAACAACTGCAGCAATTCTCTTCACAACTATGACAAAAAAAGGTCGCAACATGGAGCAAAACGTACTTCACAATTGCCTTGCTTAGCAATGGAAATTTTGGGCTCAGTTGTGGCGTAAGTCAAGGACTACTGTAGAAATTGGCAGGGTACAAGAAATTCTCTAACTAGGAAATCCACTAATAATGAAAAATATAGCTTCACTTACTGGGCTTATTAGTGGCACTAAGGAGGCAATGGTGATTTCTCAAGGACAAGAGCTAGGGGACAGAACATATGGTACATATTCGGATTTCACTTGATGAGCAAAAATATGACAGCATCAACTGGGACCTATTTTGGAGGGCAGAAACTCAGCCATAGTTTCTATTTGATTATCCTTCTATCCACAGATGGGAAAAGACTAACCTCTCTAACTATTTCCTTGGAGATACTCTTTCAATCCAATCCTCCTGCAGCATCACAATTCTGCAACAGCAGAAGAGGAGCAGGACAATATGATAGCACTAATTAGCTTCATCTATGTCACTGATTTAACTGTAAAACCGAATAAACACCATTTCAGAGGCCTTCCAAGTTTCTGTAGCATCTTTGGAAAACATGTCCAAAACTAGTCTACTCTGTTGCTGATTTTTTTGTAGTGTAATCTCAAAATGCTGTATGACACACAACCCAAAGTTATGTTTGTCTACCTCTGATTTAGCACATTGTATGAATCTTGCCATTAATATTTCTTGCTATTATTTAGTTGTGCTAAGATTTCTTCAATAAACCATGAAAAAAACACAAATTCAGCTAACCCAAGAGCCAGATGCCATATGCTTTCACATACCATCTCAAACCAAAAGTGAATAAATTGCATATGCTTATTGTAATACATGACTTTTCAGTATAAAGCCATATTTATGGCAGCTTCTTCTCTAAATTAGTAGATTACAGGTTTACATAGTACAATTTAAAATTTGCATAAATGAATCAATACAAAGACTATACTAATAAATATGTATATTACATATAAATAAATAATAAGGCATGCTGAGGTCTATGGGATCACAAAGACTCAGACACCACTTAGCAACAAAAGCACAACAAAAGCAATAACAAATTTCCTATCATCCAATTTAAAGATACTTGTAGATGTGTCTGTGCTATAATATTTTGTAATAGTTGCTTAGAGCAATATGTATGGAACAAAGATACGTAATTTTTCAGAGAGCAACATGAAAGTAATCTGTGCACAGAAAGTCTGTACAAACTTTAGATTCCATTCAGAAGAGGCTTTTCAGAACTTTCAGAAGTGGAATGCAACATCTACCTACAACTCTTTGAAAAAAAATGCAGATTTGTTCCCAAGAATCTCTTGGTTGCCATGAAAGCCTCTTTATAGCAGTCACAGAATGCTTGTAAAAGACATAGGTGTTTTAATGAGTCATAGTACTCAGGTGTTGCTCCCATGCTTTCTGAAGCCCCTCTTCCAAGATTAATCAGAAGTAATGGTGTTATTGTAGTGATCCATGTATAAATCCTATGTCAAGGTTTCCCAAACTTGGCAACTTTAAGACTTCTAGACTTCAACTGTTCAACTGTTGAAGTCTGCAAGTCTTAAAGTTGCCAAGTTTGAAGACCTCTGTCCTACGCCATGGTTAATAAAACAGGATCAAGGCTAAATATCAAAACACAAAAGAAGAAACAAGTGCAGTCTTCTGCAGGAAGCATATTTTTCTTTTTCTTTCTTTTATTCTCAAATTATGTGCCTTCGGAACTAAATCAGCTAGAAATAAAATTATATTAGTTCTTTATTAGCCAGTTCCTTACTAGCACAAAAACTTTTTAATAGCTTAATGAGAAAACTGCTGCAGATTCTTGATAGTTATTATACTAATCATCACTTTTAACATACTCAGACATGACTTTTTTAGAAAAATAATTTTATGCATGTCTTCTTAGAAATAAGTCTCATTCAGTTCAAGAAGTTACTTTCAGTTAAATGCAGTAATACAACGCTGTAATACAATTGCTGTCCACATAGTCTCAATCATTTGTTTACATCCGCAAAGGGGTGGACATTGTATGGTGAGCAGAAAGTGGAAGGTGAGACACTTCAAAACTTAAGGTAGTAGAGACATCTAAACCCAATCGGAAAAGTTTGTGCCAGAATGCAAACATCAGAATGCATTAGGACTATTTTAAACACTGCAAGTGACAACACTCCAGAACAATTTATAAGACAACGCCCTTTTCCATGGGAATTTATGGGCAGATTGGAAGCAGCATGAAATCAAGCAGAAAATCTTACATGCAAGCTCATTCTATCAAATCATGCAGTGGGCAACTACCTTATCTTTTATGCAGAATTTGGTCCGAAGGGTAAACTATTCACGTCTCATGCTTGCCAACCAAAAAATAGCGAGATCTATCACCACCCCTTGGATAAAGCAAATGTGTTTCTCCTAAAAATAAAAATAAAACCTTGCCTGACAAATCAGCTAGCTACCGACTTTCATTCCTCTGAAATCAGGTGCGGTAGACTGCAGACTTGGCTATCAAAACTCATGAAGGGGTTACCTATTTCTTACTGGTGGTATACATTTTAGTATTTCTATGTTGCAGAATAGCTCGACTCCCTCTTCTTTCCATTGCCGCTGCCCATTGCAAAGTATCTCCAAACTTTTTTTTCTTAATTAAAAAAAGGTAGAAAAAAGCCCATACTTACATATATTGGTGTGCTTTTAGCTTTTTAAATACCGTAAATGCACTAACTCCCCGAGCTATTCTTAAAAGTGGAAGGAAGAGATCTGATGCCCGAAGGAGATGTAACGCCCAAAGAGGAGAAGCGGATCTCTCTCTTTTTCTAGCACTCGCGGCAAACTCCGCCCTCCTTCAGACCTGGGATGGCCCGTGCGCACGCGCGTGCGTATAGAGGAGAAAGGAGGGGGGAATATAACCTGGAGCCCAGAGGGAAATTAAAGTCCCTTAACCCCGCCTATCTTTCGCAAAGCATTGCTGGGAATATCATTGAACTTTCTAGGCGGGAAGGAGAGGCGAAACTGAGAACCAGTCAAGGTCGCAAAGCCTGTCGGGAAAACGCCGGAAGAGCCGGCTCTTTCGCACAGCCTCCTGGAACATGTAGTCCGTTATGAATAACGGCTCTTCTCCGTTTTTTCCCCCCCTCCGTTCGTTTCTTCTCCCTTTTGGACCACCTGGGAGAGGGAAAAAAAGCGCGCTCTATACTGTCCGTGAGGCCTCGCGATTCGTGGGCTTCTTTGCGGATGTGAACAGGCGGTTGGCGGGGAGAGAAGCGCTCAGGCGGCTTCAAGGCTTCTCTTTTTGGGGTCCTTTCTCCTCTGGGAGGTTGAGAGGTGGCCGCGAGGGGGCCCTGCGAGCGCGTGGGGGAAAGGCGCGTGCTTCGCTGGGGCTGCAGCGGGCACCCGCGAAGGATTAAGCCTGTCGTTCAGTGGGTCACTCGGAGTTGCTCCTAGTTCGGCCCAGACATGTCCTACTGCAGGCAAGAAGGTACCGGGGGACGCGGGAGGAAGGGACGGTGGTGACGGTCGGGCCGGCTCCTGGGGCAGCCGAACGGAAGAGAGGGGAGAGCCGGCAAACGGATCTGTTGCCCCAGCTGGGTCTTTATAGGGAGCCCAGCAGAAACGGGGCCGGGCGAAAGTAGCATGAAGGCTGGCATGAGAGCCAGCTGGATGACTTTGGGCCGGTCATTCTCTCTCTGAGCTCAACCCACCTCACAGTTAACTGGGGGGGGGGGGAATAGGAGGAGGGGGAGTATTACAGGTAGTCCTCGACTTATAACAGTCCGTTTAGTGACAAAATTAAAGCAGCACTGAAAAAAGGTGACTTGTGACCGTCTTTTCACAGGGAACCACCTTTTCGCAGCATCCCCATAGTCCTGCAATCAAAATTCAGAGGCTTGGCAACTGGTTTGTGTTTATGACGATTGCTATCTCCTGAGGTGATACAATCCCCTTTTTTGCGACTTTCTGACAAGCAAAATCGATTGATTGCGAAGCCAGCTTCACTTAACAGCCGGATTACTAATTTAAAAACTGTAGTGATTCATTTAAGAACTATGGCAAGAAAGATCGTAAAAAGGGGCATAATTCACTCAACAAATGTCTCACTTAACAATGTTGACCACAATTGTGGTCGTAAATCAAGGACTACCTGTATTACCTATATTACAGGTAGTCTTTGACATATGACCACAATTGAACCCCAGATTTCTGTTGTTAAGTTAAAAATTTGTTAAGTGAATTTTGCCCACTTTACAGCTTTTATTGCCACAGTTGTAAATGAATCACTGCAGTTGTTAAATTAGTAACACAATTGTTAACTGAATTTGAATTCCGCATTGACTTTGCTTATCAGTTCTAAAAGCTGATCACATGAACATTTCAATCGTCATAAATATGAACCACTTGCCAAGTCTCTGAATTTTGATCATGTGACCATGGGGAGGTTGAAATGCTTGTAAGTGTGAAAAACAGTCATAAGTCCCTTTTTTCAGTGTCGTCGTAACTTTGAACAGTCACTAAATGAACTGCTGTAAGTCTATGTCTACCTGTATATATTATCACCGCCTTGAATGGCCCCAGATAGATAAAATGTGGAATGATACAGGTAGTCCTCGACTTACAACAGTTCATTTAGTGACCATTAAAGGTTAAAATGGCACTGAAAAATATGACATGACTGTTTTTCAGTTATGACTTTTGCAACATCCCTATGATCACATGATCAAAAATTCAGAGACTTGGCAACAGACTCATATTTATGATGGTTGCAGTGTCCCAAGGTCATGTGATCCACCTTTTGCGATCTGACAAGCAAAGTCAATGGAGAAGCCAGATTCATTTAACAATCATGTTGCTAATTTAATAACTGCAATGATTCACTTAACTATGGTAAGAAAAATCATAAAATGGGACAAAACTGACCACACATGTCTCATTTAACAACAGAAATTTTGGGCTCAATTGTGGTTGTAAGTCAAGGACTACTGTAATATTAATAAACAATCTACATCCTGCGACGATACCCTTTTACATTATCAGAGAAATAACAACTGCCTATCCCAGGCCTTTGGGAAGGACTCTATAGGTGGATAAAGCTAACCATTCTGTTGGAGCCACTTTGGCACAGTGGTTAGAATGCAAGTACTGCAGGCCACTTCTGCTGGCTACCAGCTGCCTGCAATTTGGCAGTTCAAATCTCACCAGGCTCAAGGTTGACTCAGCCTTCCATCCTTCTGAGGCAGGTAAAATGAGGACCCAGATTGTTGGGGGCAATATGCTGACTCTGTAAACTGCTTAAGCATTGGGAAGCTGTTTATAAGTGCGTTTGCTATTGATATTCCAGTCTGATGGGACGCGGTGGTCGATTAGAAAGGTCGGCAGTTCGAATCCCTAGTGCCGCGTAACAGAATGAGCTTCCATTACTTGTCCCAGCAAGTAACTTATTCCAGCTTCTGCCAACCTAGCAGTTCGAAAGCATGTAAAAAATGCAAGTAGAAAAATAGGGACCACATTTGGTGGGAAGGTAACAGCGTTCTGTGCACCTTCAGCATTTAGTCATGCCAGCCACATGACCACAGAGATGTCATCGGACAGCACTGGCTCTTCAGCTTTGAAACGGAGATGAGCACTGCCCCCTAGAGTCGGGAACGACTAGCACCTATGTGCAAGGGGAATCTTTACCTTTCCTATATAATGTCTGTTTCTGTTGTGGCCCTCCAGCCATAATATCAATTTTCTGGTCAGAAGAAATAAATGAATGTAGGTGTTTCATTAGGACCTTCCTGTAGCAGCAAGTCTGAGAAGTTGGATCTGAATTATCTTCTAGAAATCTTCTGACTCTGCAGGTCCAGGCATTTTCTTCCTGCCTCCTTTTGGGGGTGGCACCATCTATTTTCTAGGGAGATGCTTTTTTTCTTCCACCAACCGTAGCATGTGTGTGAGAGAGATGGTTTTCACAATCTGCACCTTAGCTGTAAACAAAAAAAAAAAAAAAAAATTAAATGAGAATTGGGAAATAAATTCAGAAGTACAGTCTCCTGCCTCAGGATGTGTGACTAGGGAAATTGGCAATAACACACATCCTCTTTGAGGTAGATCATTCTCACAAACTATAAAGATAATTCTTGAATGCAACCACCCATTTAGCAACTGTTCCAAGTTGCAGTGGTGTTTTGAACAACTAGTATTATCACCAATTCCAGAAGTTTTAAGTGTTGCAGTAGCAGCACCCATGGAATCTGGGCTCTTGGCAATTACCGGAAGCTCCCACATATACTAGTTGCAGCTACATGATTGACATTTGTGACCTTCCCTGCCAGTTTCTCACTAGCAAAATCAATGGGGAGGCTGACAGAGAGGGTCACAAAGCATTCCCGTAATTGCTCCTGCAACTTATATTCCTCCCATAGAGCTGTACCATGGATTATGACACCCCCTACTTTCCTGCACCAGCGTGTCCGTCTTCCTAGCATCAAACTGTCTTCCCCTCTGGCCCTTCTGCAGTCCATACCATCCCATCTGTGTTCCTAGCACCCCTTAGCCTGCCTGTATTCCTAGAGCTCACCCATACACTACACCAGCTCACCCTTGCTTCTGGAACCCTCCCCCCACCGTGACACCTGCATACCCCTTGTGATCCTTGTTGGGAGTCCTACTTCTTCCCGCTGAAATGCCTGCACAGTTCTGAGGGTACAATGGAACTGAGGCCTCAGGAATTGTTGTCGTTAGGTGATGTGGTCATATAATACCACTCTTTTGATTGCATTGCTTAGTGACAGTAATCCAATCCCAAAGTGCTGATAGAACCAGAGGACTACCTATAAACATGGTCTTTATTTTAAAAATAATAAAAAAGAACATAAAAGTTCATTTTTGCTTGTCATATTATTTATTTCCTTATCATATTTATATAATCATATAAGGTACTTGATGGCAAAAGAGATAACATGTAGAACTATTCAAATAAAGGGTGAAATTCAAAATGTTTTTCCAATAGAACCTTACATAGAAAAGTGTTCTGACCCCCCTCATCCCACACCAACACACTCTGAGCCAAAGATAAGTTACAGCATTTAATTAACAGACAGACAGGTCCTTGGCAGCAAACCGGCACAGACAACCTTGTGCAGCAATCCAGCACAGATAAATCGTGGCAGCAATCCAGCCTGTCAAGCTCACAATAATGTTCTCCAACATTAGTTCCTGCGTTGACTTCTGCAAGAGGGGTGTGTGCACAAGCAGTCCTTTTATAGTCTGGAGAGGAGCCTAATGACCACCAGCTGAGTGCAGTTACCTCCTTTAACTGCGCAACTGATGCCTATTAGCTCTTCGGTGCCGGGCATCCAGGAACAACTCACTGCTGGTGTCCGGATCACTCTCCCTTGTCTCCTCCCCACTGGTCCAAGGCTTAGGTGCCTCCTGGTGGCCAACCAGCCTCTCTGCGTCCTGCTCGGAGTCGGAACCCTGTCCAGGGTCCTCCAGAGCCGACTCATAGGGCCCCTCCCTGTCTGAGTCTGGTGGCAGCTCCAACGGCTCCTGCTGGGCCACAACAGAAAAGGCTACTAAGTCCTAGGCATAATCGACTCAGATCTGGTAGGAAGTGATACCATCTTACATAAAGGCTGAGTATATATACTGACAATTATCTGCCAAAGTAAACATATGCAGGAAAGAAAATTAAACTTAGCATGTTTCTTTGCCAACTTTCTGTTTTTTCTTCTGGAGAGTAAGCTAAATTAATAATATAATCAATAAACTAGACTGGAGTAGATGTTAATCTGAGCCAGTATTATTATCTGACATCGCATTATGAAGCATCTCCAGGGCCCAGTGTCATCTACTGATGAACTGATTCAGAAGATAATGGCAGTTCAGACATTTACCTGCTCTAATATTGTGTATGCTTTTTCCCTTTAATTTTTAGGAAAGGACAGAATTATATTTGTGACCAAAGAAGACCATGAAACTCCAAGCAATGCTGAATTGGTGGCAGATGATCCCAATGATCCTTATGAAGATCATGGTTAGTGGAATGTAAATAACGTGTTTTGTGTCTTATTGAATAATATTGAGATTTACACTTGACTGCTCAGTGATAATAATCCAGACAGTCCTGGTTGTGTATGTATGGACACAATGGGATCAAGCAGAAAGGGTGCAAGCAGGGGTGAAATGCTACCGGTTCGGGCCGGTTCGCCTGAACCGGTAGTAAAAAATGCTACTGTTCCACCGAACCGGTAGTAAAAAAATGCTTAACAAAGTAAAAAAAAGGTTAGACAATCAGCTGTGCTGTATGATGGTAGGATCTTTTTTAAAACTTTTTTGTTTGCATTTGGGGTCTGTTTTTGTTCCCTTGAAGCTTCTCTTGAAACCTGCTAGGCCAAAAACAGGGGGTGGGGGTGCTGCAAAAGAAAGAAAGAGAGAGGGAGGGAAAAAAGGAGAGGGAGGGAGGACCATAAACCTGGCAGAAGACACAGCTTCAGAGGATACCTTGAAAGAACACAGGGCTGGAAGGGACCTGGCGGTCCATCTAGTCCAACCTCCTGCTCCAGCAGGACATTGTTAAAGTGAGTTTCTGTCTTTGGACCTCCCCCCAATCATATGACTACACAGCCATGCCCACCCGGTCACATGAAGTCACGGCCACAGAACCGGTAGGATTTTTTTTTTAGAGTACGGTGCATATGCATGCATGTGTGCAGTCACAGGGAAGCCAAGGAAAAGGTTCAGTTTAATTTAGTTTATTTTATTGTCATTGCACTTTGTACAACAAAATTAAATGCCATCTTCAGTATATATTATATCTATAAAAATAAAACCTTCACATTGTTTAGAATTGAATTGAAAATCCCTAATATTGTATTAACATTGCACTATACATTAGAATTCAATATTGTTATTGCCCTTGGATAGAAGCTGTTTTTCAGCCTGTTTGTCCTTGTTTTTATTATCCTTTACCATCTGCCAGATGGTAATAGTTTTTTTTTAAAAAGGGAGGGTGCCCAGGATTACATGGATCTTTGAATGTTTTGAACTTTCTTAAGGCCGCGGGAGCTATAAAGCTCTTCCAAAGAGGGGAGACGGTGACCTCTGCGCAATGACATTAACCCTCTGGAGTGCTGTCCTATCTGCCACTGTACAATTGGCAAACCATACACAGATGCAGTAAGTTAAAATACTCTCTATGGTGCAACGGTAGAAGGTCACCAGCAATTTTTCATTCAGTTGTTGTTTCCTAAGAAGTCTCAGGTAGTATAATCTCTGCTGGGCCCTTTTGACCAGTGCTGCAATGTGAGTGCTCCAGGTCAGGTCCTCTTTTATGGTAATGCCCAGAAACTTAAAACTGTCCACTTCTTCCACTCGGCTTCCATTGATAAGCGAGGGCTGGATGTCTGATCTATTCCTTCTATAGTCCACTGTAAGATCCTTGGTCTTATTGGTGTTTAGGACCAAATTATTGTCTCCACACCACGAAAGCAACCGGTCCACCTCATCTCGATAGGCAGATTCATCCCCCCTCCCAGAGAGAAGTCCCGCCATTTTTGTATCATCTGCAAATTTAGTAATAGCATTACTAGTGTGAGTGGGAATGCAGTTATGCACATAAAGAGTATAGAGTAAGGGACTCAAGATGCAATCCTGTGGTATATACCAGTGTTAAGAATAAGGACTGAAAAGATAGGATTACCTAATGTGACCCACTGAGAGCAGCCAGACAGGAAATCCATAATCCAAAGGCATTAGGGAACATGATATACATGTATGATCACAAGGAGGTCAGGGAAAGAGCACACAGTCCATGTGATTATAGGTGCCATTGCAGGGGGGACAAACAAAATGTGTAGTGTGTGTGAGCAATCACAAGGAGGCCAAGGAAAAAAGGTGAGAGTTCATGCGAAAGAAAGAAGGTGCACAAAGAAAGCCCAGTAGAAACAACACTTATCCACTGATTTAGCTTGGAAAAGCCAGCAGGAAATGTCACAAATGATTATGTGACTGCAGGATGCTGCATCTAGTCATAAGTGGGATCTTTTTCCCAGGCCACCTGAATTGTGTTCATGTGACCACAGGAGTACTGTAATAGTGAAACTTCAAATACCAGCTGTAAATCCCTGTGTTCAATACTGTTGTCATTTCAAATGGCCACTGAACGGACGTTATAACTCAAACACTACCTGTATTGCATATCTCTATTATGCAAAAAATAGCAGGCAATCATTTAAATTACTTTTTTAAACGAAGACATAATCTAAATAACTTCTTGGCTATACAGAGTAATCCTTTTGGTATTTTAACTCTTCCATGTTCAATATGAATGTATGCAAACGTTGTGGATGATATTGTTTTTCTTATGTTTTCATAAGAAAACATAATTTCATAATTTGCAATAAATGACTTTCAGCCTATTGAGGTATAACAGCATGTTTCCACTTTGTGAGAACAAATTTTCACTTACATATCCTTGTGTGCTAAGACTATTACCATTTGCTCCAATTTATTCACATTTTATTCAAAACGGGAATTCTGATGAATCTAGAGGCATGAGATACTTCTCATCCTCATTAACCTGGAATAAGATAGAAGTAGGCATTTATAATGTATGGAGAATATTCATTATGGCAAAGTTGGAGAGCCTCTGTTTAGCAGTATTAAAGAAAAACATGCAGATTGTTATTTTGCATTTTCACAGGAAAACAAAAAAAAGTTTGTTTTATCAATTAAGTGAGAAATATACTTAGTGTTTTTTAATTACTTATATTTAACATATGCTCCTATATCCTTGACATATTTCCTACAATCAAACTTACAAAAGTTAGTTTTGAATTGAGTCATTTAGAGTCAGGTGGCACAAAAGTAATATTTCAAAATGTTAGTGAGAAATCTGTATTTTAGTCTTATCTCTAGAGGGCAGCATTTGCTCACTGACAGTTCAAACAGCTATGTTGGCTGTATTCTAGATAAGATCCTGTTTGAACCTTATTTCCCAGCATATACTGTACCTCAGTCACATGGATTTGGCTGGTAATGGACACCATTAATTTTACGTATTGTCTGGAGCAAAGCAGCTTATATTTTAAACTTGTAAATTGGTGTAATGAAGGGTGTACTTATTGGAAAGGAGTATATGGCATTCTTTGCTTTTGTAAATAGAATGAAGCCCCCAAATTAAATATTTCAAACTTTAAAAGCCTAGAAAGTATTTCATAGAAAAACACTGGATTCATTTGAATTAACATTGAACACCAGTTTTTCCTTGACTATATCTCTGAAGCTACATCTCTTTTAATAGCTTTGAGTTTTACAAAAGTACAAAAATAAAAACCTGAATTGAAAACTATGGCTTCTCCTTTCCAGTCATGTCTGACTCTGGGGGTGGTACTCATCTCTTGTTTCTTAACAGAGAGAGGGGGGGGGAGGGAGGGAGCCATAGTTGTCCAAATACACTTCCATGGTCATGTGGTCAGCATGACTATATGCGGAAGCGCACAGAATGCTATTACCTATTCCACTGAAGTGGTACTACTTTATCTACTTGCATTTGCCTGCTTTCAAATTGCTAGGTAGCCAGAATTTGGGGCAAGTAATGAGAGCTTACCCCAGTTCACAGTGCTCAGGCCTTGAACTTGGGCTATCAGCTTTCCACCTGACAAGCTCAGTGTCTTTAACCGCTGAAAACAGCCTAAAAGCAATACAAAAACAGGTAAGAAAACCAGCTAAAAGGCTTGAGAAGAGAAGAGATTTCACAAGCCATCTCTCAGATAGCTCTCTTATGGAACCTCCAGTGATAGTTGGAAGCAATACAGGTAGTCCTCCTTTAATGATTCCTATGCCTTTTGGGGAGACATGACTAATCTAAGTTTTATAAAAATAATATTAGAATAGTGATATCTTGATGCTATAGGAATAATAAGGCATTTATAATGCATTTAATCCAACTCATGCTTAGCACCTTGGCAGGCATAAAAAGAGAGGTTGTAAGAGAGATGAGCCCAAAATGGCCATTTTGAATGAAAAAAGATATGCGCCAGGAGTTTCATTTTGCTGCTGAAACAAGCACACTGGGTTGTGGGATGGTTTTGTTTTTTTTGTACTTAAACAAAGATTTGGGTGATTGTGTTTTGAGAGTTTTGCAGCTAAAAAAACAAACTTAAAATGGGATATTCCACTGTCAGTGTTTGAGTGTTTCAGAGTTGAAATAAAGCATAGTTATGTTCCAAGAATTTTGCTTTAATGTGAGAACAAAACACTTCAAATTTTGTTTTGACAGAAGACAGTGGCATCTGCTCAGACAGACAATATTTAAAGTGGGACTGTTTTGTTTGGAATTCTTAATAAAATACATTTCCTATTTTGTGCATGTATAAGCTGTGGCATATTTTGGAGCAAAATATAAAACTTTTCAATAATTGTTTTTATTGTATCACTTTTATTGTATCACATTTATTTCCTGTGTTTATAAATTTGTTTCATGCTTTCATCATTTTTGTGTTTTGTTATTTCTCATCCGGAGCTCTTTTTCTGATTCGTTAATGATCAAAATATTGTCACATGAAACAATATGTTTAAGTGCTGCCTACTAAATGAGGTGATTGCAAGGGCTGCTACATCAGGAAGATACATCAAAATGATATAAAGTATTAGGGAAGATGTTTAGTCAGAAACGTAATTTCAGTTATATAATTGGAAGCAGCCATTCTTAGAGCATGCTAGCCCATATACTTCACATAAAGACACTGAAAATGACTTTCAGACTTGACGTGATTGAAGTTAACCTTGCACCCTTCTTGAGATGAAAAGAAATCGCTAGTCCCTTTCCCCCAGCTCTTAGACCTTAAGTGCCATCTGTATATTATAGCCAAAGGATGTGTAGAAATCCATCTTTCAGCTTTTCTAATTTCAGACAGGCTGCGTTGCTGGCCAAGAGCCAGGACTGAGCATTTAGAATGGATAGAAATGATCTCTGCTTTGTGACTCCTGCCACAGCTTCTAAAGATTTGAAGCAAAATTGCTTATTGGCCATGAATACACACATAAACACAAAGAATGAATGAAACTTCCCTCCCCACCCTTCTATTTGCCTTAGTGAAAAATGGATCTGTCCAGAGGAAAATCAAGTGAAACCTGAATGCAATTTTTTTTCAAGAAGCAATTCCTTGTTTCCAAATAGAAGTGCCAATTGACTTTATAGAAATGGAAACCAAATTAATCCTATAAATCTACTTGCAGCTGTGTGTCACAAGTGACTGTAAGAACCAATTTTCAGCTTTCCTGGGGCATCATTGCTCTTATGAACCATCTGGTTTTTTTTTCCCCTGTGGGGTTAGTACATTAGAGAATCAAGTAGATTTTATGTTTGTTACTATTTGACTTTTTGCAATGGTAGCTGAGGATTTTTTTGGTTTGTGCTCTTATGAAAAACTAACTTTACATACCAATGTGCAGCCCACTCAACAAGCCAAAATTAGTGATCATTTTTCCTGTAGTTGTGATATGCCTCTTCAATGGCCATACCTATAAAATATGCCAATTTAAAAAAATCTGTACAAAAATTAGAGATCAGGAAAAATGGGTTTTATAACGAACTGAATGTTCATGTAAGTTTTATTGTTATCATATAAGAACAAACTTAAGACTTTAAAAACAAACTATAAAAATGAACAAAACTGCTTATTGAAAGAAAAAAATGTTTTTCCTTGGAATATGTTAATATGCGAATATTACTTGGAAAATTTTATTATTACCTTCACGTAATCTTAATATTTAATATGGAAAAATGTTTATTTAAGTTAACAGAAAGTTGAAACTACAATGAAAACAGCAGAAAAAGAAATAAAGGAGCAAAAAGAAAAGTAATTTGCAAGCTGTATAAAATTGAATACAGTTTTTGAAGTAATGTTAAGTTAGTACTGCAAGTAAAAGTGTCCGTGTTTTTTATAGCACTTCAAATCATTATTAAAATCAAATGAGGATTCAATAATTAACAAATGTAACCAGCATAATAATCAGTTTTAACGAATGATTGATAATACGGTATCTAACCTTTTTGGTAACAAATTAGATAATATCTAATAATTTAAATCTTTATATTAAGACCCTCGAATTGTTCACAAGCAGAGACACAAGCAGGATGGTATATTGGTAGAAATCTTGGCCAACATTTAAAATATGTGTGTCACGGGGAGCCCTTGTTATTTATGGGAATTCTTTTGTAGCCAAACAAAAGAATGGATAACAAAGCTGCAAAAAATGTTTTTTTACATATCATGGTGCAAAGATCTGTCTGCCATTCTGCATATACATAAAATACACAAAAAGCTTGCCAATAACAGATATACTAAACAAATAATGAGGTTTGGTTTATATATTTCAAGCACTATACAAAAAAAAGGATAATAAGGGCCACCTGTCTGTTTCTGTAGCTTGTCTGGCAAGGGGGTGGGGAGAACCATCTCTTCTCCATAGTTTCCCTGACATGACCAACCAGTTTTTTTTCTATTTTGCCATTAAACCAAGATAGTGACTGAACCTCCCCTCTAATGCTAAACTGAAGAGTTGTATTTTCTGAATGAGCTTCATGTTTGTTCATGCTCCCGTTCCCTTTTTTGGCACTGCCACAAGAAAGAAACAAAAAGCTTTTGCTGTCCTTATGTCTGTATCTGAGCAAAATAATGATGATGATGTATAACATCATGTATTGTTATTTTGAAAATAAGCCAATTTAAAATTATGGTTTACAATGCTAGCTGCATTTTATATATATTATTAATCTCCCAAAGGTGCTTTTCTAATAGGCAACTGGACTTTCCTTTCTTTGAAAATATTTTGCTTCTCATCCAAGAATATTCTTCAGTTCTGATGGAGTGGAAGGATTTATATTATCTGCAGTCATCTGGTTATTAGTACTTTAAGGGTTCTTAGCTCTCTGAGAGTCTTGAGCCACTTTGGGCTTTATCTCTATCCCCAGAGTCACCTGAATCAGAATACAAACAGGTGTGGAATCCTCTTGGGCCTAGCAGTCCCAAAAAGATTCCACACCTGTTAAATCTCTCCCTTCCCCTCCAATGGAGTTAGAACTAAGGAAGGTTCTTTGATGAGAATCAAAATGTTTTCAAGGGAAAAAGAAAAGAAAATCACCTTTGGGACAACTATGACCTGGATAATTGAGAATCTACATAGATATATTATTAACCAGTTCCAGATTCAAATAAACAATCAGGGTGGATTTTTATGAAACAATGTTTTTACATAACCAATATAGCAAAATGGATAATTGAAGAAAAAAAACTTCTAATATCTTCTAATACAGATTGCCAAGGGGTGTGAGGCAATAAAAGGTCTGAGTTTATGCATAAGATGCCGAACTATTATTTTTATGTTACATCCAAATCAGCACATGAAACAGGTTTGCATAAAAGTTATGTAAAAATGTAATGTGCAAAAATTTCTATGAATTACACACAATGTCATCAGTTCCTTTTCTCCTTTAGGATCAGTTATGTACATAACAGGATACCGACTTTCGATATTAATAAAATGATCTAGGAAATCCAAATTATTTCTTTTCTCTCTCTCTCTTTGACACAGATTATCTTTCTTTTCGTTTTCATGTATCTGATAAGCCTATTTTTTACAACCATTTATTGCACATTAGTTCTTAAATAATCTTTATCAAGATTTAAAACCATTGATGTCCAGTTTCATCCAAGTTCATGTCAGACAGGCAACAGCAGATTTTAGTGGCTGCATCTGTTGATTTTTGTGATTTTAGTGAGATAAAGGAAGGTTAACTTCTGAAAACTGATATCATGTATATTTTGAGTGCTTACAAAAGATGTGAACAATCAGGGAAATGTTTCTGTAAGTTCTCATTTGTAAAACAAAACACTATTCTTGCTGTCTTGAATAAAAGCCTTTTTTTCATTGGCTCAATATTTTCCATCCTAAATTTGACTTTTTTTTTCTTTTTTTGCTATAAACTTTAAAAACAAAGTTGCTCTTATCTTTTGTTTTCCTATGTGACCACTAAGTTTTTAAGAAAGATCAAAAATATGTTAATCACCAAATACGTTGTTACTCCAAAAATACAGAATTTATCACTTAGGTTCCTATAGACAATGAAGCTTAATGACTTGGATCACATATAATGCTCAGTAAAACGTAATCTGTTTGGTTCTGGGTATGATGAGCATGTCTGCAGAGTGTAGCAGCTTATAAAAACTGAAATTAATAAACATTTCAAGTCAGACACTGTAGTTAATTTTTGGCCTTCCTTATCTGTATTGACTAAACTTTGACTCTGAATAAAGCTAAAGAATCTATGTTGTGCTGTGTGTAAACCCAGCCATTATGTAAGTCCCAATATAAAATAGTTTTGTAATTTACTATCTTTTTTTCCTCTCTTCTTAAGGTTTGATATTGCCTAATGGAGATATCAACTGGAATTGTCCATGCCTTGGTGGAATGGCTAGTGGTCCTTGTGGGGAACAATTCAAGTCAGCATTTTCCTGTTTTCATTATAGCAAGGAAGAAATTAAGGGATCAGATTGTGTGGACCAGTTTCGTGCAATGCAAGAATGTATGCAGAAATACCCGGATCTTTATCCTCAAGAAAATGATGATGATGATGAAGATGAAGAAGATAATCAAAGCAAAGATTTAGAAACTACTCCTTCAGCGGGCAAAGAAAAAGATGGGTCTAGCTAATGAATGAGCATGGAGGCTGTAGTCTCCTTTCCATATTCAGAGACATTTAGATAGGGCAGAGTATCTTCTCTCCTTTCTTTCTTTCCACCCCATTGATCCCACAAGGAATGCACTTCTGTACACTGTATCATGTGAACTCACTCACTGAAGAAGCAGCTTCAGCTCTATGGCTTTAACAAAGAAATATTGCAGTAGAGTCAGTATAGAAGAAATGTAGACACCACCAGTGCTTTATCACTTTACTTCTCCGGTTATGTTCAGTTTATAGGTTGATTTGAAGAACAGCAATGGTTAAAGCTCTTTTAGGAAAGCAAGAATACCGGATCAGCAAAATGTCAGTAGGTAGCTCTCTTCAAGATTTTATATGATGAAAATTAATACAGATTTCTCAGAACAAACAGATTGATTCAGAAATCTGGGTAAAATTTTCAGTTAGTCAGCCTTATGTGCTTAATAGCACAGAAAGTTTGCATGTATAATTAATTTCTAATAATAGAAAATGTTAGTATATTGATTTTCCATTTTAAAATAAATGTTGATCAGGCCTAGCCATAACTGAGCAGTCTAGAGAAAAACATTGGTCACTGGGTTCCTTAATGTTCCTAATAATCCCTGTTTTGAGGGGTTTTCTTTGTTCCCTCTCCCAGCAGGTTGCTGACCCTAATAGGACAATTGCAATGTTACCAGGGGTAATAAACCTCTCCATAGGTATTGTGATTTGACTGTATATTAAAAGTGAATTCCTTTTACCTTATACAAGTCCCTGGGTCTTTTGTTAATGCTAATGACTGGTCTGTGTGACAAGCTACATTGATTTGTTCACAGGCAATCATCACTTAATGACCATTCAGTGACCATTTATAGTTATGACCAGTCTTTAAAATTGAGGCCAAAGCACTATGGTCCCATGATCAAAATGGGCATTTGGCAACTGGCCCACATTTATGACCAGACTATGCACTTCAACTCCCCCCCCCACTTATCTCTACTCCGCCCTTTCAGCTACCCTGTACTTTGCTGTCTGCTCCTACATACACACCCCAAATGATATTTGCTGTCATGTTTAAAGTAGATTTTCTGCTACAAAATATTGCAGGAGTGTAATAAATAGGTTCCTGAGGAATTGGATGGGAGTGCATTTGTGAATAGGACTTAACCAGGCCAGATCAAAAGGAAAATCAGTGGTTGACTATCAAGCTGGTGCCGCCTCCTTTGTTTAAAGATATGTTATATAACCAATTTTGTAGCATTTCGTTAATAAGACATCTCTGACAAGAATGCTATTGGAAACTGCGTTGGGGTAATGCTGTCAGCCATTAAACAGATACATCTGTTCACAATAGGATTCTCACAGGGCCACCTTAGTGTCCAAAAGGCATCACTACTAGGTCTGCATTTGAATATTGTAGCGGACTAAATTTCCTTAAGATGAGTTCATTTGAAATCACTGCAGAAAAGAAGCCATACATTCCTATTGCAAGCAATAGGACTGAAATGCCATCATTTTTAACTTGCCTTTGTAGAAAGTTGTTTTCACCACATTAACATCAGTACTACTTATCTGAATGAGATGTACCTAACTATATCTCAAGATAATATGCTTAGTCTTGTCATGTTTTTGTTTCCATTTCTTGTGCCTAATTGCATATTCTGTTTTTCTTTGGCATTCAAATTAGCGTGCATGAGAGTCCCCCCCCCCCCCCAGTTTTATCCTTGGAACAGTTCTGTGAAATAGGTTGTACTCATTCAGGGAGTTCTCTGGGTAGGTGGGAATTTGAACCAGGGACTCCCTAGTTCCAATCCACATTCATGACCAAACACAATTATTTGAAAATGCTGGTGAAAATGGCACAAACATCATTCCCTAGTTCCCGTTTCTGTTACTTTTCTTCATATCCTATTCTACTATTTTTCCTCTTTAGTCACTTCATTTAAATTTTGGGTATTTGGATTACCTTTTCACTTACAAGCAGCTATAAACGCAGAGCTTCTAACAATATGTTTTATACAAATGAAATCCCTTAGGTTTAGCAATAAACCGTCTAGCTCTATCTGACAGAACACTCATCAGACAAAATATGGAAAAATGCAGGCAGTATAATATAAACATAGTTTATATAGTGTGTCCAAAATGATTTTAGCATTTTAATAGAAACTGTGATGAACTAAATAAAAGTCCTGTGTCCATAAATAACTGACATGCATAACAGATTCTACATTAAAACAGCAGTAAGATTTATAATGCCTTGGCCTATGCTTAAGTAAGACAGTTAACTATATATTCAAACTTAAACTTCTTCCCTTAACCTATTGCCCATATTTTAGGAGATTTTTTTTTTTAGTGCAAACACTTTAGTGCCTTTCAAGAGAAATTCCATAGTCTAGACTCTAGAACAAGAAGTGATATAAACAATTACATCAGTCATATTCCAGCACAAGTTATATGGAAATGCCTGGGTTTTAATGGCTGTCTTAGAATAGAAAACTTCTTTACTCTGCATTGGTATCTAATGTCTCAAACCACAGCTATGTTTTGCTTAGAATATAGCATTAATGAAATACAAATTAATGCTAGGGAGCTGGGGAATCACTCATTCTTCTGCAGCACAGATTGTGTACTTTTCTGACTAGTCTCTGCCTGAGCAAAGGACAGCAATGTTAGTGGTGTTCATTTGTATCTGCCTTGGAGCACTGCTTGCTAGAAGAATCTTGGCTGGTAGTAAAAAATATGAATAGAAGCATCTGTTCTTTGAGATGTCTTGAACACGCATAGAGTATAAAAAAGGCAAGTGACTGAAGCTACAACGTGGTAATACGAAGCATTTCAGGTGAAATGAGCACAACAGAAATCGAAAATCAAATATTAACTTAGAAAACAAAAAAGGACCGTGTGAGGTTTTGAAGAGGAATCAGTCTTTAAATCACCTGTTTGGCATGTCTTCTATGCAATCCAGGAGCAAGACTGATATCCCGAAAGCAAATTCCAATACTTCTGGTGATGTGCGAAACTCTTGAGTTCTTGCCTCATTCGTTCTCCTAAGAGAACTTGCTAGGCTCCTAAAGTCCTCCATAGCAGTGGTCTTTTTGCATTTGTTTTGATGCTAAATGCAGGATAAAACAGGAGAAGGCTGTTGGTGAGAGCAGGTGGGACCAACTTGAAAATCACAACTTTCCGGACTCTTGCATTGGGGGAACAACACTATAGAAAACAGATCTTTGGAATCTGGTGGTAATAAAGATTTGGATAGCCAGCTTGTTTTATTCTAATGTGTAGATTACCAATCATCCTCTTTCCCCATGAATTTTGTCAGGAAGTTTAGGGGACACCTACAGCAGGAACAGGGACCTCCGCTTCCCAGAATCCCTGCAGCTCCAAGTCCTTTCAGGCTGCCTTCCAGATTTCCAATAACTGTTGTTTTCTTCTCTAATGAAGTAGACACAAAGACACTTACATCTACAATATCTTCTCAATTCCAGTGCAAATTCCAATAGAACACAAAGACGTCGTAGAACCCAAAAGCTATGAAGAGTATCTTAAAATAACAGCTTTTTAAACAGGCCACTCAAATATAAGCAAGACTCATATGACAGGCCAACGAATGACATTTTGTAGCCCTTTAACTTAGCGAAATTTTGTTCTTCCTTCATAGTAACTAAAACAAAATCCAGCTCCAGAAAAATAAATAGTGCAGGAATTCTAGTTTTCTGTTAGTAACGACTGTTCATCCATAACATAATATAATCTTGGCTTCAGTTACAAATATGTGTATTGGGGGAATTTGAAAGCTCTAGATACTGTAATCCTAAAACAAGCTATATGCCAGGCTGTGAGCCTAGGTACATAAGGTTAATTCAGCAGTCTTTACATTTATTTATTTTTTACAAACATGTGAAAGAGAGAGAAAAAATTGTTGTGTTGGAAAAAAGAAATCCTGGAACAAGATTCCTGCCTAAAGCACTTAATGGAATGGAGAAAAGAGAGTTTGCTTTTAAATTCTCCTTAATTATAAAAGTTATGATTAACCATTAGAGAACTAACTAGACTTTTCACTGCCATATTATTAATGTGTACACGTTTGTGACTTGACTTGGGAAAATAAATACATTATTTGCATCCGGTTCGTAGTATATCTGCAACAAATTTCCCCCAGTGAGCTTTCCAGGGCTTCACCAGACTGTTCATGTTCACAAGAAGTCTGTTCGTCCGTGCGTCTTCTTGTCCTGCTATTAAGTAGTCTATACCTGGTTTAAAAAAGGATTACATATTGTAAGAATCAATTCTCAATATTAATTAAGTTACAGAATCAAAGATTGCCCAGAAGACTTTACAGCAGAGCAGTGGTGGGTTCTGGATCCCGTTGCAGCCATTACGGTTGAATATGTGCAGTGCGCGCACATGTGCACAGTGTGCGCATGCGTCCTTACCTCTTGTGACGCCTCCGTGACACTCCAACTGCTTGGCGGAGCATCGGCAAGCACCGCATGCTCCCTGTGCATGTGCGGAAGCGCCGAAGAGCTCAAATACAGATAAGGAGCTCAGGTGGGCGGGTGGGCCCTCTGGAGCACCATACTGGAACGGTACCCAGTCCTCCGGCCAGGCACCGGTACGCCTGTACCGGGGCATACTGCCTGCAACCCATCACTGCAGCAAGGGTGTCAAACCCAAGGCCCCAGGGCCTGATCTGGCCCACAGGATGCTTAGATCTGGCCCGCAGATCCTCCCTGGAAACAGTGAAGGACCGGCCCGCAGTGCTCTTCCAGTAGAAACAGAGCTTGGGAGGGCCACACAAAGGCATTCAGTGAAAACAGAGCTCATGCAGCCCTCCTGGGCTCTTGTTCATTGGCAGAGGGCTGCAGGAGGCTGTCCTGGATGGAAACGGAGCCTCGATGAGTGACATTGAGCTGACCACACCCACCCTGACCATGCCCACCCTGAAGTCAAACACAACCCTAATGCGGTCCTCAATGAAATCGAGTTTGGCACCCCTGCTTTACAGGGATAATTTTAATTAAGATCATTCATTAATTTTTCTTCTCCTCTCTTTCCACCTGAACACGGTGCTCAGAATGACTTAAAATGCAAATTTCTTAATTACAAGGTTCTTGAGTTTCCTGGGGTAGCAAGATTTGTACTTAACCTAGACTGGGAAATTTAAAATCCTGGAAGAAAGCAATAGCAAATTGATTTCATGGTATTGGCAAGATGATACTTGGGCGTGTTCATGAAGTTCTCAAGAGTCAAACTGAATACTTTATTTTCAAGTGCATTTGTGGCACCATATGGAGCAGGTAGTTTTAGGTTGGAGAAAACATTTTAAAAAGTGAATGCAAATTAACTAATTTGATATGCAATTCAAAATGATGCAATCCATTGTAAGGATGATTGGCGTTGCCAACTGAATTGTGAAAAAAGCATTAGTTACTGGTTTTCTAAAATAAACATCTGGAGAGAAGTGTGAAATACAATGCAGGAGACTTAATTAGGCCCATGCTATGAAGAATTAAAGAATACGAAGATGGCACAATCTGCTTATCAGTCCATGCACATGTTTAGTAAGTTCTCTAAGGCACTCTTATAACCAATGCCCTTCAGACGACTGGATTTGACTCTCATAATCTCTAGTCAGTATAGCCAGCCTGCAGGTATTAAAATATAACTTATCCAAAGGTACCAGGCTGTGAAGAATGTATCTTTGCTCCTGTATCACACGATATCACATTAATACCCAGTCTTATGGTGGCTCACATTAGGTTAGTTGACATATTGTGCTAAGCTATAATTGGATTAACTATAGTTTACTGACTATACCATGACTGTTGAAGTGCATACAATATAGCAAAGTGTGAACTGCAGTTGAAAAACCACAGTAGATGGGTTCACACAACATACCCAAAAAAACATTCTTGTTTTGCCCATACCAAGCCCTCAAAGGTCAATGATGACGCTATTGAAATTCATTGATATATCAGTAGAATTGTGCTTAATATACCTATGTGACTTTCATGAAAAATATATAAAACAGACAATATACTGTACAAACCCACCCATTGAGGATACCTCTGCTTCACAGCCATGCCATCTGTAACCCTTGTACTCAGTCACCCCCATGGACATAAATAAATTCAGACACCCCCCCACCCCCCAAATGCAGGTAGAAGTTGCCATATAGATGAGCAGAAAAAAAATGTGATCTGTTGATTTGGGCTTAGCAAGTTCTAAGTATGTTTATTCTAATGAAAAGAAGGAGTAGGGAAGACATGATAGCAGTGTTCCAATATTTGAGGGGCTGCCACAAAGATGAGGAGGTCAAACTATTTTCCAAAGCACCAGAAGGCAAGACAAGATGACCTCCAAGGTCCCTTCCAACTGTTATTCTGTGTTGTTCTATGATTGTAGCCATCATGGTTTTTTTTCACTAAGTACAGTGTATTGCACAAACCCTGACTTCAGCAAACCGTTGTTAAACCTGATGAACCATGGTGGCGCAATGGTTAGAGTGCAGTACTGCAGGCTACTTCTGCTGACTGCTGGCTGCCTGCAATTTGGCAATTTTGAATCTCACCAGCTCAAAGTTGACTCAGCCATCCATCCTTCCGAGGTGGGTAAAATGAGGACCCAAATTTTGGGGGCGATATGCTGAATCTATAAACCGCTTAGAGAGGACTGTAAAGCACTGTAAAGCGGTATATAAGTCTAAGTGCTATCGCTATTTAGCACGTGTGAACCCATGAATCTTGGGTTGACAGCAATTCTCTGAGAAAAAAAAACCTTCAAATTGAGCTTTTTAATCATTACAGGTAGAGATGGATCCTACTACATGATAACACTATGCTCCAACAATGAACTAAGTTACTAAGGTATCTCTCCTGTACATATGAGTTGGAAAAAACACAAGTTTCATCATTGTGTGTTAAAGATGTGACAGTAACCCTCAGCTTACTAGAATAGTGGGGCAGAATACTTACCAGGATTTAGAATAGGGCATGTACACCCTCGGTTGGTCCAAGAATCTGGATATATGCTTCGGTTATTCCTGGTGATTTTTACTTTGCCTGATTTCAGAACCTTCTTTATCTTCACAATTACTTCAGCATGGGTTCCTTTGTCATGAGCAGATAGAACTTTTGCTCTTAAAACTGCAAGACAGCATAACACACTTGTAGAATAATTTCAAGTCTTTTTTTGAAGCAAGCTGGAATATATGGATGCTGGGTTTTTTTTTTTTTTTGCAAGAATATGGTCATGACCAGTTTTTGCCTTCTGAGATCCCCCCTCCCCCCCTCTACAGTAGACTGTAGAGTCTACTCTACAGCCCTAGAGTTGCCTACTGGTTTCCTGATTATGCTTCATTGGCCTGATTCTGGTTAGTTTCTATCAAGATTATCCCCAGCTTAGTTAGGATGCTATAGTAGATTTAACCAAAAAGTCTTGCCTATTTTTCCTGGGTTCCCTAGGAGAAACTAAAGAGTATCTCAGCTTTTTAAAGGCCCAATTAGGTTATAAGTGAAACATAAGTTGCATTACAGCAACTGTAAAAGGAACATCAGAACAAAACTGTAATGCAAGGAAAGAAAGTTTATATTGTCCATCACACTGCAATCTCAAATTATTTAAAAAATCTGTCTTCATCCAACTGCCTATTCATACTGCCATCAATATGTATAATCAGTGGTGGGATTCAACCAGTGTAACAACCAGTGTGATTTGTGTGCGCTTCATGCATGCATAGTGCATTTGAAAGCTTACTTTCTACTGCAGCCCTGGTGCAAAACAGCTGAGGCCCAGCAATCCGCCATGCCTATCAGCTGGGCTTCAGAAAAGGGAATATAGTGTATTTTTCAGATTATAAAATGCACCCTTTTCCCTCAAAAAAGAGGGTGAAAATCTGGGTGCGTCTTATACTCTGAATACAGCATTTTTGTCCTCGCAAAACACAACTCCCCTTGCAAAAATAGCCGTGCATAACCTTTAGGAGGCTTCCAGAATGCTCCTGGGGCTAGGGGGGTCAAAACTGAGTGGAAACGGGCCACTCTTTGCTCGTTTCCCCCCTCCAGCCCCCAGGAGCATTCTATAAGCTCCTAAAGGCTATGCATGCCCTTTTTTTTTGACAAAAATGCGCCTGTTTTTGCAAAAATGGGTCATTTTTTGCTCATTTTTGCCCCCAGCCCCAGGAGCACTCTATAAGCCTCCTAAAGGCTATGCATGCCTTCTTTTTTTCTTTTTTTTGACAAAAACGGGCCCATTTTCCTGAAAAACAGACCGTTTTGGGAGGTCTGCAGAGTGCAAAAACTTTTTTTTAATTTGCCTCTTCAAAATCTTGGTGCGTCTTATACTCCTGTGTGTCTTACACTCCAAAAAATACTATAGGTCAGAATAGTGCAGGGGGAAGTGGACAGGCCCACCTGATCATTGGAGCTCTCAGCTGATGATCAGAGCTACCAGTTCGCCTGAACCGGTCCGAACCAGCTGAATCCCACCCCTGTGTATAATTGCTGCCAGGCAGATGGGTGTTATCTCTTTCTATCATTTATCTACTACCAGTGTTGATATCCTTAGAATGAAAACAATGTAAATCAAATGAGGCAACACTGTTTTACTGAAGCTATAGAAGCTTGTTCCCAGCAACTATTTGGGTGCATGATAGTGTTAAGTACTGGAGTCTAACACACCATTGACTTACATTGCTGGCTCCTGATTGGTTGAGACGCGAGCAGCCAACTGGCGGGGGAATTCCGCTATCCTATTGGTTAAGCGTCTGACAGCTCTAGTATAAAAGGGCTGTCAGCTGTCCCTTGCTTTGCTGTTTGCCGGTTCGAGGTTTGCCTTACATTGAGCTGTATGTCACTATAAATAAAGGTTGCGTTAGCTTCAACCTGCCTTGCCTCAGTTCCTGTCTGCCTCATTCTCCCTACAAAATAGTTTAGGAATCACATGGACCAGGGGCAGGAAGCCCCCATTTGTAGATTCCTAGAGGCTCTTTGGGGTAGGAAGGTCTGACCTTTTGAGCCTTTTTACAATGGCTTTTTGACAGACTAGAACGTTGAGAACCCATTTCTTCCTTAAAAGCTCAGAAATTTCAGATTCAAGCTGATTTCCCATATTTTGGAGAGTTGGAAGGAACTAAAGCTATCCTCAGCATCCACGAAGTTCAACCCAATTATTTCACTCCTTATAACCCCAATATAAATCCTTAAAATATAAGTTGGGGTCAAAAGCTTCAGGCCAGTCCACTTGTTAGCAGGTCGGGCACAAGTCAGCATCAGTGGGATGGGCATGTTCAAATAAGCAAAGTGACAGATGTGGCATCATGATTCAAGCTTCACCCCTCCTCTATGAGAGTTAATTTTGCACATACATGTTGACTTGTATGGCTGCCTAACTTATATTCTTTGTCCCTTCGTCTCCCTTTCCTCTCTTCCCAGAATCTTTTTCCTTGCAGAGGGGAAAAAATTGTTTGGACAAGCTTTCTCTTTCTAAACTGTTTTTCTTTGTGTGCTGGCTCTGCTTCCCTGGAAGGTGCTAACTGCAAGCAAGCTCAGCTGTGCAACTTTCATTAGTTAATTAGATTGTCCAGTTTGCATTGCCATCTGAAATTGGCATCCAAACCATTTTAGTCCCAAAGGCTTGCCTTTAAATCCTAAACCAGGGGTGTCAAACGCGGGGTGTTTAAATCTGGCCCATGAGGCCAGCCTAGAAATAGCAAAGCACCAGCCTGTGGTGCCTCTGGCAGCCAAAACGGACATGGGGGACTGCATGTGGCCCTCCTGCATCAGGTTTTTGGCCTGGACAGCTTCCTGCAGCACTCTGGCAGCCAAAACAGAGTGCGGGGGAGTGGCAGGCTGCTGCAGGAGGCTGTCCAGGCCAAAACGGGACACAGGATGGCTGCACACAGCCTCCCACTCTCTGTTTAGGCTGGCAGGGTGCTACAGGAGGCGTTCGTCCCATCTCCCCCCCCCCCCCGGTTGGCCCACGGAGAACTACAATGCTGATTCGGCCTTCGAAGAAATCCAGTTTGACATCTAAGCAGTGGGGCCAGGAACATGCTAAGCTTGCCAGCATGAAGGCATTCCTTTCAATGTGAATTCCCCATTGTGTGCTTGTTTACTGTCTTGTAATCTCTTCCTTTCCACTGAATATAAATACAAATACATTGATTTTCTCTTGCTAATTATCCTAGTACTGAGGTAAGGATTCAAAAGGGTGGGGAGTAGGGAAAAGGGTGTACAATTTCCCCCCTTTTCCGGAGCTACAGTACCTTGTGAGTTGAATTCCAGAACATGAGCCTTTCCTCACTATTAGGGCTCACCTGGCTGATTGAGGTCATATTGTCCTGACATTGTAAATATTTATGGGCAACTTCTTAATACGCTTGTTTTAAGCTTTATTACAGTCTAGGCATCTCCCTCAGTTCTCCTTCTCTGGTATCCAAATAATTCCTGCAAATTCTAAATTCAGTGTCAATGCGCAGATTAACAGAAACACATGTACAAAAAAGGCTGGGTCTTGCATTGCTATGCCACATCAGTCATCTTAACTGCTTTGACCCATCCCGCAGACATTGCTGGCCCAAAGACAAGTTGCAGCACACCCATTCCTGAACGGATGTACAAAGTAAGAAAGATGACCTTTTCACAATAGGCAAGAGCTGTTGCTGAGGCAAAAGGAGGAAAAAAAAAACCTGAGAAACAAGATAACATGGTAAATGGGTCAGGCAGATGCCTTCCTAATCGATTGGGATATAGGAAGATGAGGTATAGCACATTCAGACTTGCAAGATTCTGTTGTTATAGATAATTTCAATAAAACTAGCCTTCCGGCAGAGTTGATTTCCTGTTTCATCAGCCTCTAAAGAAGGTTTCCATCCCAATACTGAAGAAAAGTTGCACCCCCTTTAAGGAGGGCAGGGCATATAATTATGATTGGCCAAATGTGTGCATGGATTAGCCCATTCTGTGCATGTAAAAGGAAATAAATAAATTAAAAGAATAAAATAAATAAATTAAAAGAATAAAATAAATAAATTAAAAGAATAAAATAAATAAATAAAGGTAACCCTCTCCAAACTCAATTGCAGAAAATATGACTTCAGCAACGAAGTGGTCAATGCCTGAAATGCACTACCTGACTCTGTTGTTACATCCTCTAACCCCCATAACTTTAACTTTAAACTGTCTAGCGTGGACCTCACCCCTTCCCTAAGATGTCTGTAAAGGGGGCGTGCATAAACGCACCAGCGTGCCTACTGTCCCTGTCCTATTGTCCCCATTTGTTCGTACCCATTTTCTGTGTTCATGTCCATGTTTATACTGTTATCTTGTACATGTTTGACAAACTAACTAACTAACTAACTAAATTATTTTTTATTTTAAGAGGAAGCCTAGAACCTAAGTTTCTTTGACCCAGAAGCATTCTTATTCAGAGTTCAGATTTTTGGAAGATGGAAAAAGCAACAAGAAAATTATGCTGCATTTCCTTTTTTTTTTAAAAAGTAATTTCTTTCACTTACCGTAGGCGTATTTCATCTGACAAAAATTGCTGACGCTTCCTAGGATCCTCTCTTTGCACACACACTTTTCTAGCCAGGAAATCATAAACCAATGTGTCAAATAAGATTGCATAAAAAAAAGAAGAAGAGGAGGAAGAAGAAGGGAGAGGGAGAAACCAGTCACCCCAATTTTCATAAATGCTTGCAATAAATTAATACTTAGGAAACAGCTGTAGAGTGTTAAGTTCCCAAGCTGAGATAGTGTGTAAATGTTTCAAGTTGTATAAAATAATTAAACGTAAGCATTGACTTTCTCCAATCTGTTTAAATTGTATCGGCTAAAAGAGTGTAGAATAATGGATTATAAATGCCCCCTTCCCATTTTGGAGAACTTTCTCCCAAAATGATTCTTTTTAATTGATATTTTTATACAATTAATAAGATCACACACACACACACACACACACACACACAACCACGAAGAGCCTCAGAAACTGTTGATGCTCACTTGGAATAGAATAGAATAAAATAAGTTTATTTATAGGCCGCCCTTTTCCCTGAGGGGACTCAGGGCGGCTAACAACTTATATGGGAGGGGATACATACAATGACATATAACATAACATGTAATTAAAAAAATAAGCAACATTCATTCAGCATTCGGGTGGGGGTGAATTATAATCTTTACCCCCAGGCCTGGTGGGATAGCCAGATCTTGAGGGCTGCGCGGAAGGTCTGGAGGGTGGTGAGGGTACGAATCTCCACGGGGAGATCGTTCCAGAGGGTCGGAGCTGCTACTGAAAAGGCTCTCCTCCACGTAGTGGCCAGCCGGCACTGGCTGGCGGATGGCACTCGGAGGAGGCCTAATCTATGAGATCTAATGGGTCTCGAGGAGGTAATTGGCAGGAGGCGGTCTCTCAAGTACCCAGAACATGACATTTGGGGATTCCATCAGTTTTTAAAGATGTTAGGTGTTAGACCTGGAAGCCATCCTTTTCCTTTTTGGATTTTGTTGGGGGTGTTTCTTGGAACCCTGACATTAAGCAATATATAGAATATAGAATAGAATATTCTTTATTGGCCAAGTGTGATTGGACACACAAGGAATTTGTCTCCTGTGCATAAGCTCTCAGTGTACATGCAAGCAACAAGTGATAAATCATAAGATGCAATCATAGATCGTAAGATGCAACCAACAAAGTGATAGTCATAAGATAGGAACAGTTAATAGGAAAGTCGATAAGGATAATAGTAATACTGTCCTATTACATGTTAGACATAAGTCAATGCACTGGGAATTATGTGTTTAGCAGAGTGATGGCATGGGAGGGCGGGGACTGTCTTTGTGTCTGGTTGTTTTGATATGCAATGCTCTATAGCGGCATCCTGAGGGAAGAAGTTGAAACTGTTTATGTCCAGGATGTGAGGGGTAAGTAGATATTCTCAGTCCTCTTTCTGGCTCGTATAATATACAGGTCCTCAATCAGAGGTGGTATTCAGCAGGTTCTGACCAGTTCTGGAGAACCGGTAGCGGAAATTTTGAATAGTTCAGAGAACCGGTAAATACCACCTGTGACTGGCCCCACCCTATTCTCTGCCTCCTGAGTCCCAGCTGATCGGGAGGAAATGGGGATTTTTGCAATAACCTTCCCCTGGAGTGGGGTGGGAATAAAGATTTTACAGTATCTTTCCCCTGCTACGCCCACCAAGCCACGCCCACCAAGCCAAGCCACATCCACCATTCCACGTCCACAGAACTGGTAGTAAATTTTTTTTGAATCCCACCACTGTCCTCAATGAAAGACAGGCTGGTTGCAATTGTTTTTTCTGCAGTCTTAACTATCCATTGAAGTCTGTGCCTGTCCTGTTTAGTTGCTGTATCAAAATCAGACAGTTATAAAAGTACAAATGACAGACTCGATAATTTCTCTGTAGAACTGTATCAGCAGCTTCTTCAGTATTCGATAAAGAATATGCTGCCATAAAAGTTCATTTTTAGTTTGATCTAAACTTTTGTACTTTTTAGTCAATGCTTTGTAAGTCATATGATAAATATTTCTAAATAATCCAAAATGTTCTCATAACTTACCAACATTGTAATTTGTCTCAGTCTATTTATTGGGGATGGGGGGGGGGAGAGAAGTGGAGCAGAAATCATACCTGGATATCTTAAAGCTGAAAAACCCTGCTTGCGATCGTTCCATTGCCATTCATTTTCGCTTTCGTTGGCTGGGGTTTGGAGGAAGTGAGGAATCCTCCCACCAATAGGAATATTAAAAAAAGCTGAATTGTCATAGCTGGAAAGAGAAGAGCAGACAGACAAGAACAGGATGAGATTAAAAAATATTTTATTTAGCCATCTGTTTAATCTGTTTCAATAATACAGAAGTAGGGCCAATGAGCCAATTAAACATGGAACGTTTAACCAACTGTTAGCAGTTGCTACCCAAACATATACAATGCTTCTTGGAAAAAAAATTCTTCCATTTCTAACTGCCTGGAAGCTCTGCTGATCCATTGGGGTCTTCTAAGGGCATTCCCTAGAAAACTGAAATAAACTAGAACCAGGATCTTCTCTGTAGTAATCCTAGTGCTATAGAATCTCATTTCCTTCACCCTCTTTCTATTTGTTTTAAAAATAATTTGAAAACTTTTTTTTTAAAAAAACATAATTTTCTTTCTGATGTATATTTTATGTTAGGCACTGAAGGCCACTCTAAGAATCAAATATAATGGTTTATTTATCTTATTGATCTCCCGAAGCTCCACTAATTAATCCCACAGATGGCTGTAATGGTATTCCTTAATTTAGGCAATGGAGCCAATCCGATGCCATTTTGGGCCTGGCCAAGGAAAGCATTAGAGTAGTGATAGGGTCCTCTCATAGTGATTGCCTAAAGGTTTCCTTAGGCCAAAGCTCCCCAACCTTTCCGGCTTTGCGGACCAGCGGGGTGGGGAAGGGGGGAGGAGAGAGGGGATGCTTCTGTGCGAGCAGTGGAAAATTGTGTATGCATGTGCAGGTCACGGATGGGTTGCTGCTCGTTTTACTACTATTTGGCAAATCCCTGCGCGTTCATGCAGTGTTCAATGTAAATTGTTCTGTGTGCATGTGCAGAACAATTTACAGTAAACTGTGCATGCTCAGTCACTAAAATCCAAAATGATGACAGCCGAACGACAGCGAGGGAATCAGTTCGGGGGCATGGCAGGCTTGAGTTGCTGCTTTTCTGCTACCAAACCGGGCCGAACCGGGTTCACTTGCACAAGTGGTGAGGATGTGCACCAGCCACTCCCATAAATGGAGAGTATGCACATCAGCTCACCCACAGCTAATGCAAGTGGGGATGTGTGCGCATGCACATCACTACCACGGCCCCATAATGGGCCATGGGCCGGGGGTTGGGGACCTCTGCTCTAGGCAATATCTTATCAGTTGAACTGCCTATGCTTGATAGCCTGTTGTGTTTGAAATGAAAGGACCAATTTCAATTCCAAAGGTCCTTTCCCAAAAGGCAACAGGACTTTGGTTTTTTTTTTTAAGTGTTTTGCTTTTCATCCAAGAAGCTTCTTCAGTTCATTTCAGAACTGAAGAAGCTTCTTGGATGAAAAGCAAAACATTTTCAAAGAAAAAAACAAACAAAAGAAAGTCCAGTTGCCTTTTGGAAAAATATCTTTGGGATAACCATGAACTGGATGATCGAGACTCTCCATAGACATTTAAAATGACAAGTAACTCATTGGGTGGCCTAGGGGCTCCTGCCAGCAATAGGAAATACTAGCAGGAGCAAGGGCATGATTTGGGGGAAGCAGAAAGAACCAGTTCCAGGTGGGGGCCAAGCAGGATGGGGAAAGCCAAAATGTGTTTTCCTGGGGATCCTTCCCAAAAACTCTCTTAAGTTCCCAAATTCCCTCTGCTTCCACTGCAGAGAGCTGGTTTACCTGGGGAGACATTCTCCAGTATGCTTGTTACAGTCTCTAGCACAGGTACAGGGCTGGCAGCCATTTTCTCCAAAGCCCCAATACCCCAATAGACACCAGTCACATTTGGGTCCTGCAACACCTGGCTTGCAGTAGCAGAAGCCTGTCTTTGGATGACATTTCTGGCCTTGGTTCAGCGTTATATTCAGTGAGCCCATGGGATGGCAGGAGCAAGCTGGAACAGAAAGCGGAAAATAATAGACCTTATGGGGTTTTTCCCCTTGAAAACTTTCAAGTAAGGGCTCTAGGCCAGGAAGTGGTTAAGTCAACTGAGTTTTAAACTTGTGTTGCAATGCTGGTGTGACTATTTATTGCTGTGTAGCCCTGTAATTAGGATGAAATATCATTAGGTTTTCTATACCAAATATTGACCAGATACAGCTGTTACTGATGAATCTCTGCATGCATTTCCTCTTATACATCCGAAAATTCAGAGAATGTGAAAGTTGAAGGATAATTGTATTCTGATTCCTGAAATATGTCAGGAAATATGAATAGGTCAGTTCTGTTTAAATGGAAACCAAATGTCTGTCTCTATCGCTAGCCATAAATAACATGCTCACGAAGTATTTGGATTTCGGTAGGGATTGAACCTTCTGCCTGTTTACTCTTTTGCCTGCTTCTTTAAGATTTTTGATTGCTTTCCTATCCCTTGCATTTTTAGATTTGATTTTACAAATTAAATGTTCTACACTGGCCAAACTGGGAGATGGTAAGCCTAAGCTACAATCCTGTGGAGGTGAATGGAATAAATTGAATTAAAACATAAATTGCAACTCATCTACCTATCAACAGAAACAAATATTTAAGAGGCTGTCACAGAGAAGAGGGAGACAACCTCTTCTCTAAAGCACCTGAGGATAAGACAAGAAATAACGGTTGGAAACTTGTCAAGGAGAGATCCAACCTAGAATTAAGGATAAATTTCCTGACAATGAGAATAATTAATCAGCTTGTCTTCAGAAGTTGTGGGTGCTCTAACACTGGAAGTTTTTAAGAAGCCATTTATCCAGAATGGTATAGGGTCTCTTGCTTGGACATGTGACTGGGCTAGAAGACCTTCAAGATCCCTTCCAACTCTGTTATTCTTTTCTGTTCTACTCTACTCTTCCTTGGTGCCCATTTTCTTCATAGGAAGAACTTGGAAAGTTTTTTAGATGGAATAGAACAAGAAGATGTCTTGCATGAGACAATGAAGTGGGGCCCTATTTGTTCCAAGCTCTGGCCCTGCCCATTTTATGCTATAGCCCTACCTCCTGAAAGAACATGGCTTCATTGAACTTTCCAAAATGACTCCATAGGTTTCAGGCAAAATGATTTCTTATTCCTACTTCTACTTTTGAGAAGATTTGTTTATAATCTACTGGAATAACTGGAAATCTCAAGTATAGCTTCATAGTTAAATATTACATTTTGACTAAGGTATTCCATATATGGAAGGGATGTTTGAGCATTACTAAAAGGAGGTCAGTGAAGGAGGATTTGGCTAATCTTTGGATAGTTGAACTTGCTATCCCCGATGCTGGTGATCAAGTGAGAACATGTTTGATCATGATGACAAAAGCAGAGGGATATCTTCGCATCTGAATCTTGTTCCTTTCTTTTCCCCTGGGACCTTGAGGATTTATCCTTGAAGACAAGCACAAGGGCTAGTCTCTGAATGGAATACTTCTTTTAAACAGGCTCTCAACTAAGGGATTAATGAGATATTTCATTCAGACTTTTCATCTGTCTTCACTCTGAAACTTGCTGCCCACTGGGAGGGTGGGATGGAGGGAGGGAGGATGGTTTTCTCATAAAAGAGCTGAGAACTGTGTTGCTCATCCCACAAACATCTGTGCTATCTGCTGTGACAAATGTGTTGTTTTCCTCTTTGGTATTTCACAGCAATTTTTATCATGGCGTTTTCCCAGTAAAAAGAAGCAGATACAAGAGTCATTCCTGGAACATGATATCAAAGCCTTTAGGCATTTTGCTTAATTAAGACCCAATGGACAAAGTGTGGCACAAATGAAGGCTCAAAAGTTGTGGAGTTGTGTGGAGGATTAGCTACTGACCATGAAATCTGATTAAAGGACAGCTAGTTTGACTGCCAACATGTCATCTTCTGGTTTATCTTCAATGTATATAATGAGGGGAGATAAGATTATCCTCATCCATCAACTTCTTGAGAAGGAGCCTCCATCGATGAAAGAGCCCATCTGTGTAGATAGGCTCAGATTGTATGAGGAGAAACCTTACTCTTCTACAATTTGTTCACAGTCTTTGTCAGAATTATTCTGAGTATACTATCCAGGGATCAGAGAGCCTGAAGTGTAATCTCATCTCCTTCATTACAGTTCTTTGGATGTCAAATCAGGCAAATCAAGTTGGAAATCTGGACTGTTTTCTGGCGTGGTAAATATTAAGATATTTAGTTCATTCAAATGTTGCCGTAGGATTTGATTTCTCTTCAATTCTTCTTTATCCCATCACACCGACCTCTTCAGAATCCAATAAAAATAGTTCTAAAGGTGACTTGCTTGACTTATCATTCCTCTTTAACTTTTAAACTTTAGCCAGTTTCTTTTGTATATCCAATAAAGTAGTGACGGTGAACCTTTTCGGCACCGGGTACCGAAAAGGGAGCACGTGCGTGCACACTTTGCTAGCTCGTCGGAGGAACTGCCCAGGGGGCATGCGCAAGCTGGTTTCCAGCGCATGCATGTGCGCCGACCAGCTAGTCTTCCAGTTACTGGTGTGCATGCGTGCATGATAATCAGCTGGCTGGTGTGCATGCTCACGCTGGAAAACAGAAGACCAGCTCTTCCAGTTTCCAGCACTGCCGCATAAAGGGCAGCTGATCATCATGCGTGCATGCGTACCAGAAACCCACAAGAGGAACGTGTAATGCCACACATTCCAGCTCCCCGTGCCACTTGACTCAGCCTTCCATCCTTCCGAGGTGGGTAAAATGAGGACCCAGATTGTTGGGGGCAATATGCTGACTCTGTAAACCGCTTAGAGAGGGCTGAAAGCCCTATGAAGCGGTATATAAGTCTAACTGCTATTGCTATTGCTATGTGACATAGGTTCGCCATCATGGCAATAAAGCATAGTTTCCCAAATCATCTTTTAGCCTGTCATTTGTAACACAACTTTCAATTCTTTCTCTGTCTTAGTAGACAAAGTTTGCTCTACTTCTGTCATTCCTTTATTCTGTCCATATTTTTTTGACAGAATCTAACCCATAGAATCAGGCAACATTACTGACAAACATGGATAGTACTAATTTCTAGCCGATTCTTCAAAGATCTCCTTTAATATTTCCAAATTATGACATTTGGTGTCAAGTCTCAATTAACCAATACCAGAAGCTGGAAGCTTGTTTGCATTTTTTTCATTTCTATTCAGAATCTTTAATCCTACCTAGAGTCTAGTCTCTAAAATTATGAAGTTGCTTATTTTTATTATGAGCCAATAATAAATAAGTCTGTTTCCCATGAGAAACTGAGAAACTAATCATAAAACCTTTTATCATTAATTCCAAAATCCGATAATAAAAATCAACGTTCCAAGTTCATTTGGAACCTTAATCTGTTTATAACATTCCTACATCTAACTCTTTGTTCAGCTTTTTCTATTTGAATTTGATTTCAAACCCTTTAAGTTCTTAAGCTTGTGATTAATTTTTGTTTTTGTTCAGTTGAAGCTAAACTCTGACTTTTCACACTTGTCATATTGAAGGTTTCTCATAGCTTCTAGATGGTTAATAGGCAACTTCCAAAAGACATTAGAAAGTGGGGCTTATGAACACAGTGTTGTTTAAAAGGCTCTACTGCATTTGCAAGCAAGATGGCTAATACCTTTGTCTCCTAGTGCTCAAACCTGCAGAAGAATGCTGTACTATGGTGCCCCGTGAGGAGCAGCCAACTAGAGCACATGTGGATGATCTCCCAACCTCTCCTTATCAAGGCAGTTCTGAAGAATCAGTCTGCCCATTGGCCCTTCGGTCTTTGCCATGCTTGCCAGCTCTGCTTCCACAGATATTTCTTTAGTTCACCATGCCTTCTCTAGAAGTCCCTAGCTAACAGACTTCACAATGAACATGAAAATAAGTATCAACTCTCCAAAAACACAAATCTGCATTCAGTAACAGCAGTTGTTACATCCTCAAACTACCACAGCTTCAACCTTAAACTGTCTATCGTGGACCTCACCCCATTCCTAAGAGGTCAGTAAAGGGGCCATGCATAAGCGCACCAGCGTACCTACTAACCCTGTACTACTGTCCCCATTTATTTGTACTCATTTCCCTTGTTCATGTCCGTGTTTATACTTATACCTGTTATCTTGTACATGTTTGACAAACTAAATAAACAAATAAATAAAATAAACTTCATAGACTCAACATGACTGGATAAGTAGGTGTATTCCAGATAAGAAAAAAGATACACAGACAAACACGCACAGGCTAACTATATGCATGTATATATAATATATGTTTTTCAGGCAGTAAAACGTTTTTGCTCGTCCTCAAACTAGTTGGGCAATGGGGCTCTTGGGAAATCACCTACCAATAGGGAAAGCAAGAAGCATGAAACACTAATTAAAAACTTCTATTGGTGCTAGACAGATATTTAAAGCAATTTTACAGACACAACACTGGCAACACATGGTATGTTTTCCCAGTATTTTTTTTTACAATAAATACCAAAAGAGAGTTCATGCATTCTGTTCCATTTTCTAATCAACATTCATACCAAGCATATGCAAACATTGCAAGAAAGAAACATCAGGTGTTTTTAGCCTCATGTAGATATTTTCTTAGCATCACCCAAATGATTCATAACATAACTAAACATTACTAGTGACTTCTTTATGCATATGATATATGCATGGTTTCAGGAGAATAAAAGCAAAGTGACAAGGAACCACAAATGTCATTAGCCTTGGTAAAGGAGCCAAAGAGTTGCCAAGAATTTCTCAAGAAAGGCACAGCTGCCGTATTCCAAGCATCTTCAAAGTTTACTGTGATTGGGGTAATGAATCTCTGCCTTTTGTATGTGATGAATGTCAAATCAAAAAACAAAACAAAACCCTATGAATGATTGGATTGGGAAGCACACTTGTACTGAAGGAGCTCCATATAATAATTGGTAATAATAGTTTCAGCATTGTCAGCCTTGCAAGGTAGACCAGATGGGAAACATAGCCAGATAAGCTAATTCTACTTTACTGTAACATTACACTAAGAGAACCTTGCAAGTCTGAAAGGATATCAGTAAAGCCAATTTGGTCTAGTAGTTAAGGTGCTGGCCTAGGAACCAGGAGACCATGAGTTGTAGTCCACCTTAGGCATGAAAAAACACTTGGCTAACTTTCTGCCAGCCTCTCTCTCTCTCTTCTCCCTCTCTCCCTCCATCCCTCTCTCCCTCCCTCTCTCTCTCTTTCTCTCTCCCCCACCCAGCCCATCTCATAGGTTTGTTCTGGGGAAAATGGGAGGGGGAGGAAGAAGAAGTATTAAGTATGTTTGCCACCTTGAGTTACTTATAAAAAATAAAGATGGGATAAAACCAAATACAATAGAACCTCTAATACGATCATAATTCATGCCATAACTTTGGTCACAACCCAATTTAGTCATGACCTGGACCTAAATTTGGAAATTTGTGGCTTACCCCAAAAAAAATGGCATGGAAGAGGAAATCAGCCGCAAAAAACAAAAGTGAATTTTTGGGTCGGAACCCAATTTTGTCGTGGTCAGAAGCGTTCGTGACCAGAAGTTCTACTGTATATCTCCCCCCACATCTCTTACCCAGAAACTAGGGAGGGTCTCTTCTGAGCCTCTAGTCCTGTGCACATTCCCAGGTCAGTTTAAGGTGCCTTTTATCTACCCTTGGCTGCAACTCTTTGCCCAGCCTCCCAAGGTCATTCCCATCTACAGGTAACCATTCCCAGTGACATAGGAATGAATATTGCTTGTCACTCTACATAAGCATATTCAATTCATCTTATGTTACTATCAGTTGGGAAAAAGCATCTCTCTTTATGCAACACAGTTAATTTGCAAATGGGTAACTTTGTGATGCAAGGACTTCATCTCATACCTGAATGACATCTATCATAGTTATGTATTCAGGAGTTGGGCAGTGCAAATGTAGGTCCATAGAAGAAAGGAAACACTGAGTGTTGGGTACCTGAGAGACCGCCTCCTGCCGATTACCTCCCATAGACCGATCAGATCTCACAGGTTAGGTCTCCTCCGGATTCCATCCGCCAGCCAATGTCGGCTGGCGGCCCCCCAGGGGAGAGCCTTCTCTGTTGCAGCTCCAGCCCTCTGGAATGATCTCCCTGTCCAGATCCGGACCCTTACGACCCTCCCGGCTTTCCGCAAAGCCACCAAGTCCTGGCTGCTCCAGCAGGCCGGGGGGCCTGTGAAACATCCAGCCCCGCGGAAATTGTGAATGTTGCGGTTTTGTTTTTAAAGTGTTGTCTTTGTCTAGTCTTCCCCCTTCCCTTGTCTGTTGTGAGCCGCCTGGAGTCCTTCGGGAGTGGGCGGCATACAAGACAAATAAATAATAATAATAAAATAATAATAACTACAAGAGGCACATGACTATAAATCTAGCTGCACTTAAGTTGTGTTCGCATATTTCAAGTAGCCTTCCAATCCTTCCTTGTACTTTCTTTTTGGCCAGATTTTGGCAAAACCAGAACAAAATGTTAAATGTGATGAAGTTTCTGATCATTACAAATGAGGCATGATGACAGTATGTGATGTATATGCAATAGAAGGGCAGGATTGATCCTTAAAAAAGATACGGCAGTTGAAAATTAAACAGAGAATATGAAATATAATTTCAAACATATTTATCTCTTTTAACATGCTTTACACCTTTTTGCATCTAATCTGTTCTGCCATTTACAGTTGGGAATTATGATATCTCATATCCTGTTTACTATTAATTTCCGTATCATACGGCCAATACTATGGGTGGCAAAGGAGAAAGGATTCAAAAGACAAAAGTATCACTGAATACATAGGTAACCAATGCTGTCAAATACAACATTCAATATAGCTTGTAATTTTCAAAGAGGTTTATTTGATGATAATCTGGTGAGCTGCTAATACTCACAAAGGTGAATTTAAAAGCACAGAGTTAGTGGGGAGGGGGAAATTGCCTTCCCTGGTACTGGGCAGTTGCTGGTCAGATCAGATCAAAGCCCTGGAGAAAACTGAGATACAGTTTCATTCATGCAGTCTTTAGTAAAGTTTCCACAGCTTATAATAGTTTTTACTTCTAAGCTGTTCTCATCCAAGTGACTATCTAATAATGCTTCTTTCTGATTAGGGAGTGTTGGCAGCACGACTGGGCTTTAGAACAAGGATGCAAACTCTTTCAACCACCCTAAGTCTTGAAATTTAATCTGGTGCAACAAGGACTTGACAAAGCTTCCTTTTTTATCAACACCTCTGAGAATGGGAGAAAGAGCCACAGGAGAAGTCCTTTAGTGTTGTGCGCTAGGCTGGGCATCCCAGTAGGTTATGTAGATCCATGTGCTTTCACAAAAGGTTACAAATAGGTGAAGGCGGAGGAGGGGGGCAGCAGAATGAAGGCTGAGCCAGCACTAGCATTCAAGAAAGAGCAACACAAAAGAGCATAAACAGAGGAAGTGTTGTGAACTGGAGGTCACTTGAGCAACATCAGAGGCCTGGCAATCCCGGTGTGAAAAGCATATGTAACCTGAGTTTAAAGGCAACCTTGATCTAGTCTATCAAAGCAGCAGGAGAAACCCCAGAAGTCAGTCAGTAACTTGATTCAAGAAATGTTAGAGGGAAAGCAGGTGTAATAGGAAAAAGAGATCCTGGCTTTGGAATAGAAAAGCTTACTTCTAATAACAAGGCAGACTTTAGCCCTGTCTCCCCATGATAGTATTACATATGAAAGGTGCTTTTTCAAGAGGCAACTGGACTTTCTGGTTTTTCTTTGAAGACCTTTTACTTCTCATCCAAGAAGCTTCTTCAGCTCTCAGAAAAACACCTTTGAAAATGCACCTTTGGGACAACCATGACCTGGATGTCTGAGAATCTCCATATACAATTACATACGAAATGAACAGTTCGAACCTGCACAACAAATATTCTCTTTTATCTATACCACATGGCAGGAGTGTCAAACTCGATTTCATTGAGGGCTGCACCAGGGCTGTGTTTCACCACAGGGAGAGGGGGGGCAGAGAGGGTGTGGCCAGCCCAATATCATTCATGTAATCAAATGCCACTTTTGCTAGTAGTTTGTTTTGCTAGCACTCTACCAGTGAAACTGGAGCTCATGAAGGCCATGTGCAGCCCTCCAGGGCTCTTTTCGGCTGCAACGGCCTCCTGCAGCCCTCTGCCAGCGAAAATGGAGCCTGTGAGGGTTGCGTGTGGCCCTCATGAGCTCCGTTTTCACTGGCAGAAGCACTGTGGGGCGGTCCTTCACTGTTTCCAGGGTAGCCCCACGGGCCAGATCTAAGCACCCCGTAGGCCGGATGCAGCCCGCGGGCCTTGAGTTTAACACCCCTGACATATGGATATCAAGCACTTCAGAAAACATGCAAATGGCAGAAATATGCATATAGGTACATTTTCACCATTAGCACTGATGATGTTATCTAGTTTGGTAATGAAATGTCTGCAAGAAAATAACCAAGCTCAGAGAGCACCAAGGAGCCCACATTTCAATCCTGAGCTACAAGTATTTTATTGATAAACGTGTCCTTTGTGCATTTCTCAGAATTATAATTAGCAAAACAAAATCACTTACGTTTGCAAATGTCTGGGGAAGTCATAGATTTGGCTCTGTCTCGGTAAAAACCAGGCTTACACCTTTGACACCGGAAACCCTCAGTGTTGTGCTTGCAGTTATCGCAGATCCCCCCACTCTTCTTCCCAGAGGCCAGCCAGACCCTCTGGTCAAAATGACAGCTATCTGCATGATGGTGACAGCGGCATTCTGTAGTGGGGAGGCAGGAAATTGAGAGAGGGAGAATAAAGAGAAAAAGAAGGCAAAGCACAAGTTGAGTTTCAGGGAAAGAAAAGTATGGCTCTTATTGTTGAAGAAAAGTAAGCCTATGCATGTGTCTGCCTGTCATCCATCTATCTGAAAAAAAAATTATACCTTGAGTAAAGGAATGTAAGATTGATTTCAGTATCTGTTCTAAAAGTAGCTAAGTTTGCACAAAAATAATAATTGAATAATGTAGCATTTCAGTTGATTCTTTTATGTTCTTAATTAAGCTATTAATATGATCTATGAATGAGTTGGCTGCCTTGTTTTTTTTAACTATTAAACAAAAATGAAAGATACAGATTTTTTTCTCCTTTAATTCTTATAAAACCATTGGGATATAAATAAAATTTGTTTATTGCTGCACTTGGCCTTAATAAACATTGTCCAATCTTAGACTATTCCTCTTCTGACTAGTTTCAACTTGATTCTCTTTGAAGGACCAACCACCTGTTTATAAAAAAATTGCCAGCAAAACAAGGTGAAAGCAGAGATGGGTTGTAACATACCTCTAAGACCAAAGGATCCTGATAGTTGGAAATTTTATAAAGAGAAATCATTTACCCCAATGTGAAGAATTTCACTATGGCTAAAGTTTTGTTTTATCCAGCTTATTCTTACCAAAGATTATTCTGGCTTGGTATCCCTACCATATTTTGCCTCATAACAATAAACAACAGCAAACAAGAGTGTTGCCATTTTTTTTATTCTTAATATGTGGAAAATAAATGTTTTCTTCCATATAATGCTAAGAACTGAAACATTTTAAAAATCCTACTGTGTATTGTTACTGGCTTTATTAGAAAACAGCAAAAAGACAAGTCTCTTTAAAACTAGAACATTATTTTATTGTAATATATACAATATAGCAAGTAGGCCAAATGTTATTTATATATAGTTGAATTCATGAATATATGATTCAATGTTCTACATGGAAACACACTTGCTAGTGAATGTAGGATTTATATAACAGCAGCTGAGGGAGTCAAAAACTATTCTGCTTTTAAATGTTAATATTTCTGCCTCGTCCATAATTCCAGTCAATTTATTATTTTGATATTAGCTGAATTTTGCTGAGGTATGGAACATGGCTGCTACATCTCTGTATACAAAGAGCAAAATAGAGGCCGTCTTGAAAGCATTGTCATACATTTTCTTAGACCATTCCCCATCTGCTGCTAAAGCATTATAAATCCAAATTTAGTCACCCTGGGCATTGCTCCTGGGTTGGAAAGATTCATTATTGTGTTGCTCCCTCCTTCCCTCTCTCCCCGAGACCCACATACTTCTGCATTCATTTGCTGCCCCAGTTTTTCCATTGCCCGGCTCCCATGGCTGGTCATTGTATAATGGCGCACACTTCTCACAATGGTGTCCTGCAGTGTTATGTCTGCACATGCACTTCCCATGGATCTATCAAAGGGAAAAAAAAATCATTTTAAAAGTAATACTTGTAAACAGTGGCTTGCAAGCACGAAAAAGAACCGGAGTGATCTGAACAAAAGCTCCAGGCAGGCAAGAACTTTGAAAGAAAGGATCTTATGAGGCTTGGCCATATGTTCCCTGCATTCCCAATAATTGTTCATTTGGATTCTTTGCTTTGACATGCCTCACAAGGAAAGACAAGGAGGAACTCTGCCTTCCCTTTCTGTCTCCCCAGAACTTATATCCTTCTTCCTAGTCACCTTTTCAGCAGTTCCAAGATAATGGCAAGGGTTTGTTTTGACAACAACCCAATGAGTTGCATTGGGAAAGGCTTAAATATGGAAATGATGGGCTGTAAGAATTTTGGGCTTGTAGCTCCTTCTGAGGAGCAACATCAAATACCAGAAGCAGAGCAAATTTTCTGATGAAAACTGGCAGAGAGATGTTAGACCTACCTCACTTTATTTTATTTTTATTATTTATTAATGGGATTTATATGCCGCCCAATCCCGAAGGACTCTTTAATTGGTACAGACTGTAAAACAGTTCCTTAAGCTACCAAGAATTGCTGGAGGATTCCCTTCACTTTCAAAGCCTAGTTGATGTTTGCTTTGCTTTTCTGGATCTCTATAGGGTACATGATAAAGAGCATCTCTAGGTATTCTCTCTTGGAACCTGGTCATGCAAAAATTTGAACTGATTGGAATGAAAGAAGAATGGCCTTTTTTTAGGGGATGGGGTTAGAAAACAATGGAATATTGTGGTTTCAGCCTTTAGCATTTCAGACTCCCTGTTTAACTCACAAAGGGTATATAGACAAGTGCAGAACTGAAAGAAACATTTGATGGGATATAGCAGGGACAGCAATACTCTGTCTTCAAAACTGAAAAGTTGCAGCCTGCGGAAAGGATGGAAACTTCTTTCCATCTTGCATAGTGCCTTTTTCCTCTACTGAGCTGAAGTACTTCTCTCCACTTATCCTTGAGTTGGCAGAAAAATGTGCCAGCATGAAAAGTTGATGCCCCTACTGTCAATCTCTTTCCTGCCTCTACTGCTTTTCTTCCCAGTCACTGCCAATCACCTAACTTCCATCTGAAGTAAAGCCTAATAGACTTTATCCACTTTAAGCCTATTTTAACACTGGAATAGCTGAAGGTAACTAAAATTTGTCACACTTATGGATTGGGGTAAGATGGACCATAAGGACAGAGAAAAAAAAAGCTGCTGGCACATTTATGCTTCAATTAGATCAATGTGAAGGAAAGCTCAAAAAGAAGATGGACATTCATCAGTCGCGGTTGCACAGTGGTCAGAGTGCAGTACTGCAGGCTATTTCTGCTGACTACTGGCTGCCTGCAATTTGGCAGTTCAAATCTCACCAGGTTCAAGGTTGACTCAGGCTTCCATCCTTCTGAGGTGGGTAAAATGAAGACCCAGATTGTTGGAGGCGATATGCTAACTCTGTAAACCACTTAGAGAGAGCTGTAAAGCGATATATAAATCTAAGTGCTATTGCTATTGAGAACTTACACTTCATCATACCACAAGTCAGTGTCAGAAGAAGGGAAAAGCTAGAGGAAAGGATTGTGAAGTTGGTTGTGCTGCTGCTATTCAAGACTGCCAGCTTTCCTTTCCCAAGGAAAGGTCAGCCCTAATACTAGCCCATGAAATTCAAACAGTGTAAGTAAGAGAAGGCAAAGTGGAGAAAGCATTCCAAAACCTGTATAGTTCTCACAGGGAAGCAGCTATGACTTTATTTTCTATTGTGACCCAGCTTTGTACCACCATTTGAATTTCACTTCATCCTTCCTTCCTATTTGTTTACTCCACTCGTCCCCTTTCATCCTCTTGCTGGTAGTTACTGCTGATGATAGTGTTGGCTGTGACTTCCTGGCCATCATCAGTATATTTGGGGAACCAATCTCTCCCCACTCCTGCTCACCCTGTTCGAATGAGGACTTTGGAATTGTTCCAGAATTGGACAACAGTCACTCATTTACCAAAATTATTTCTCTTTGGGGTGCATGTTCACTTTGTAGTAATGCCAAATCCAATTTGGCTTCAAAGAGATTTGCCTGTAATCAGCAAAACCTGCTTGCCCTAGGAAGGGGAAAACGCTTCCTTCTGGGTTTGTTGCAAAATGCATCCCTGAAAAATACATATTCAGGATATATGGAGGAAAATATTTCATACGTTGATTTTTTTTATAATGCAAAGGAATGCATATTCAGGATTCAAATATTAACTAAAAATATGTAAGGATTCAGGGAATGGCGGGACTGGGAGAAGAATAGATTTTTTTTCCTATTTTATGAGTTCCTGTCCTTATACAATCTAAAGCCTCCTTTATTGGGATTTCTTCAAGGATCTTTGAAACAAGATTATAACTCTCCGAAGGAGAGAAGAAAGGAGGGAAGGAAGGAGGGAAGGAAGGAGAGAAGGAGAGAAGAAAGGAGGGAAGGAAGGAGGGAATGTAGGAGAGAAGGAAGGGGGGAAGGAAGGAGGAAAGGAAGGGGGAAAGGAAGGAGAGAAGGAGAGAAGAAAGGAGGGAAGGAAGGAAGGAGGAAAGGAAGGAGGGAAGGAGAGAAGGAGGGAAGGGGAAAGGAGGGAGGGAAGGAAGGAGGGAAGGAAGGAGAGCAGGAGAGAAGAAACGAGGGAAGGAAATAGGGAGGGAGGGAAGAAGAAGTAGGACCGTTGTAAGATAAGATGGATCTATGGGATGGTAAGAAAGCAATCTTCAAGTATATTGTCAACTGTAGGGAAAATATTTTTATAAATACATATTATTAATAACAGTTATGAAATCATATAATTGTGAATGTATATATGAAATTGATAAAAAAAGATTATAACTCTCCTTTTTTTGTGAGTTTTGGGCAGAACAGACAATTTCTATACCATCTAGCTCCTTTCAGATTCAGATCTTGACATCACCTACACAACTCAACAACCTTGGACCATTTGTTTTCTTTCTCTCTCTCTCCCCTCTTCTTATAAAACTCTACATTATGATTATAATTAATAATTAAGTGAACATTGCCATTTATGTTCATTGTCAATTCCAGGTATACGATTATTATTTTAGTTTATGCTTCTGCATTGTATCACCATATCCAAATGTTTAATATATTGAACAGAGAAGAAGCTAAGACATATCTTTTTCTGGCATTATTTTCAGAAAAGGACCACAGACAATTTATTTACTTAAGTTAAAACAGAGGATGAATTAAACCCGAAGTTTCTCCCTTTATATTTTAATACTTTACTAGACTGCTGTACAGCAAAACTTTGCACTTATATTGAAGCATTTCGTGCTGTTCTCACTGTCTTTAAATATGAGCTGGCACTCTAGTTCTTCTCTGTTATTTCTAATTTTCCTCTTCTTTCATGTAAATTGATCTGCTACCTTTATCCCAGTCCCTTTCTCTCCTATAATATTGTTACTAAATTGTATCTACATCTGGTCTATGATGGTAATAAATGATTTAATTTGATTTAAAAGTAAAGAGAAGGTCAGCAACCTGAAGCCTCAGTGACAAATGATACCCCGAAAGTTTTTTCTTCTTCAGATCTTAGAGCCTTCTCAGGTTACAAATGTTAAAAAGCCAAAGACCTAAGTTTCCTAAAATTTTGACGCAAGAGGCACTTGTCCTCAGAAACACTAATTTGTAAGCATGATAGTGTCTTCTACTTGAAAGTTTCACAATCACAAGGAGATAAACATATAGTCATCCAATGTTATACAGGTTTACACCAATGCCACTCATTATATCTCTCTCCTTAGCTTTCTATCCTTGCAAATCTTTCTATCCTTGCTCTGTTTTTATTACGTGCATTCACTATTTTTGTTATCTCAAATTTCTCTCTGTTTTGAGGATTTCAGCTTTAACTTCCTTGATCTCTCCTCTCCTTTCAACTAACTCAGTTCTCCTTCATGTTTATTCTGCAGTCAGTTCCTCATTCGTTCTTTTACTTCCTCATGCATTCTTTTAAACTTTAATGTTCTTTTGTTCTACAGATCAGTCACTTTTGTATTCGAAGCACATTCATTCAACAGACACTCATTCTTGGCCCTTTTACAACACGCACTTAAGTAACCGGTTGCTATCTTATTCAGTTTGTATTTCTCCAATTCTCACAATCATTTCACACAACAGACTGCCACATTCAAAGCAAAGCACTCCTGATATGTTTATACATGAACACTTTAAAGAACTAGGGGACATCACACATCCTTGTCTTACTCCCTTGTTGAACTATTCATTAACATTACTTTATTCTTTTGCATGCTTTACCTTCATCATGTGCCACTCTTCATTCAGCAACTAACCTTCAATTTTAAATGTACCCAAATATCCCTGAGGCTTTTTCAGATCAGGAAGTGGGCAGCCATGAAAGCATGCACCGACCTCCATAAACATTTTAAATCCCCATCAAAAGAAGTTCTAGAGAAAGCCTCCTAAGAATGAGGAATAAGAAAACCCAAGATTTTCATGGATAGGAACGTAGGCACTGCAATAACTTGTATTAATGAAACTATGAAGATCTGATCATTAAAAAATGCTTGGATATGAGATTATCGAGGTATGTTAAGAAAAGTTCCTCTATACATCACCAAAGTTATTCTGCTGTGCAAGTGTCTACAGGATCTGATGCTTTTGTCAAAAACATGAAAGTAGTGTTGAAATGCTATAATACGAGCTCTCAGAATGTATATGTGACAATGCAGGGTTGCTTTTTTCATGTGTACACATGTACACATTTGACCTTAACTATGTATGTCTGTTTTCATCCCCTTCAAATGGCAACTGACTCCTATGAACCTAAATCATACAACTTCCTGAGATTCCTTGAACAGAGAAGAAGCTAAGCCATGCCTTTTTCTGGCATTATATTCAGAAAGGACAGCAGGCAATTTATTTACATCTCCCTTAAATGAAAACAGGGCATGAATTAATCCCAAAGCTCCCCCACCTTTGTATCTTTTCATCACAGGTACTATATCAGTCTAGAGAATACATTAGGTGAATTTTTCTGCTTACATTTGACATTTACCAGCTGTGAAGAAAAGAGGCTATTCATTCAGACATTGGCAGAACATAATGTTTGAATTAAATTTGACAAATGATAGACAGAACCAACCATTAGTTGTCATTGGACAAAAAGAGAAGGAACATACTTTAGAACAATTCTCGTTTGCAGTTGATCAAGTTGATGGTTCCTTTAAAAAGGAATCCAGTAGCATGTGCTTAATAGCAAAATATTATTTTGGGAAAATGTAGTGTTGCTTTGAAGAGTTACTACACACACACACACACACACACACACACACACACACAGATATAATCAAAAGGCTCAGTTGGCATTATATTATCCCTATAGAAATGGTTAGTAAAAGAAAACTAGTAGCTACTAATCTGCAAAAATCCAGGCAAGCACTAGATGACAGCAAAAAGAATGAGAAAAGTCTAAATTGGCTGCCATCTAATGTCTTGAACTTTGCAGCTCACATTTGACATACCTACCACAATTAAAATAAAATTAATTGAGCAAGTGGCTAAACAATTAAAAATTAAATCTGTCTCCTTTTAAATGTCTGTAAGCTTTTCTTCTAAGAAATTTATTTTAATCTATAGGCTCCCAAAGGTAAGTAGAAAAAAAACTGAAATTGAATAAATCGTATAAAAATTTTATTCTGCCCAATTCCTAACAACCCTGGACATTCACAAGGAAAACCATTGAAGAAAAAAAATTAAATATGCAATAAGAAATAAAAATAAAGAACAAAAGATGACAACGATGACAAGGATGTCAAATCTGAATATTCTATAAGTAGTGACGAATTCATTCTATAAGTATGTTGCTAAACTACAATTACCAGCATTCCTCACGACTGGCCTTTTTAGCTAGATTCTGTTGGTAGCTATAATTCACCAATATTTGGATAACAACAGATTTCCCTGGACTTTATTAAACAATACAAGTCTAACTTTATGAGTTGATCTCTGTAGCTTTCAACAATACAAAACACACACAGAAATATACCCCAGCAGTTAGGAAACATAATAAAGTGTGTGCCTTAGTTTTTTCTCTTGAAGCATATATCTCTATATGATACGTGACTATTTCTCTATTCTTCGGCCTGCCTTTTTCCTTGATGGAAAATCCTGATTGGCAGGTCCTCAGACATGCTTGGGAGAAACGTGACCTGGGGACGTTCTGCTACTCCCTACCAAAATCTCTGCAACTATTGGGTTCCTTTTGCAAGGCTGGGACACTTCCAATGATACACCAAAGTGCTGAAATAGCTCTTTCTATTATTTTGTGTGGTCCAGGAGCAAATAATTTTCCTCATTACATTGCCTTCTTTATATTTGAAATAATGCCTTAAGGGTTCTAGCATTATAGCTTCCAAAAATATGAAGTATCTCACAGTCCAAATAGGATACAGATGTTAGCTTTGGTCTGCAGCTGGATTACTAATTTATGACCATTTGTAGCCTAACATACCACATTATAAATTCATCTCTATCACAGCACTGATCTATTAATTGTTGCAGATCTAACCTCAATCTATTCTGGATTTATTCACATCTTATACTAAGGTAGGCAACTGGTGAGTCTCAGGTTATTTTGAATTTCAGCTCCCATTGATTCAATAGCAAAAGGCTGAGGGAGTTGAAGTCCAAAGCTACTGAGGGAACACTCAGATGGGATGCCTGTTTTGGCAATTAGAAACCCTACTAGGTGTTAGCCCAATTCTAGCATGAGATTAGCAGGTTCCTATTGAGAACACTTTCCAGCTGCTGCTTCTCTCCCCACCTCACTCCAGTGTGAAATTCCAGGTGCACTGCACATGTATGAAGTTAAACATAAATCTAACTTCCTGCGGGAGGAAAAATATTTTGCAGACAAAGAAGGGTTAGACGAGCAGAGCAGCAAATAGGGAAGCTGTGCTTTTCTCTCCCCTACTAGCACATCTGCAGCCTAATTTCTACCGTCCGAAGTAGCTGTTCCAGACAATCAAAGCTTCATCGGGATATTTCACGCTAATTTTTCTTTCAACATGAAGTCCTCTCCTCATGAACAAATTCTCCCTAGCAAAAACTGATCAGCTACAGCAAACAACTTTTGGGTTTTTTTGTAGGTTAAGCGGCTTTGTGACTAAGATCATTCTTCTGAAAATAAAATCCTAACAAATTGATTATTAACACAGCTATAGCTGCTGCTGCTACTGCTGCCACAGGTGCTGCTGCTACTAACCGCAATGTGTAGTCTTACTTCCTGTGTGATCTCCCCAGCACACAGTTGAAAGTAGAAGTAATATAGTGCAAAAGTACTTAGGAAAAGGGGTTGGACTAGGTGACCTACGAGGTCCCTTCCAACTCTGTGAATTAATCTGTTATTGTAATAACAGACTTTATCCTACATCATCCAGATTTCTGTGCCTCTTTAGGTTGCTTATGCAATAGCAATAGTTAGACTTATATACCGCTTCATAGGGCTTTCAGCCCTCTCTAAGCGGTTTACAGAGTCAGCATATTGCCCCCAACAACAATCCGGGTCCTCATTTTACCCACCTCGGACGGATGGAAGGCTGAGTCAACCCTGAGCCGGTGAGATTTGAACAGCCGAATTGCAGAACTGCAGTCAGCTGAAGTAGCCTGCAGTGCTGCATTTAACCACTGCGCCACCTCAGCTCTTATGCTCCCCCTCTTCCCATTCCCGATTTTCTGAGAGGGTTACAAAGTTAAAACCTGGCACCAATAGGGCTCAGAAGCTCATGGGAAGTAGGACTGTTCTGGTACTATTTTCCAAATGCAACCAGGGAGCCTTCTGTGCCTGCTGCCGAGCAAGCTTCAAGGTAAAGGAGATCACGGGACTTTGTCCTGAATGCTAAATAACAGCATGAAACAACTGGCAGAATTCAGACCAGGGCAAGACTGATGCAACAGATGGAGCTGATAAACTGTCTTCCTGAAGACTGGTGATAAATTGTGCTCTTGGACAGGATAAAATAGAGTCCAGGAAGATCCACAAGTCTGAAACCTGATCCCAAAGCACCAGGAAGGATTATTTCATCTATCACAAGAAAAAAACATTTCCCCAGAGCATCGCTATTACAAACTAGCATTCTTGCAGATTGTTTAAATATTTTAAAAGAGGCATTAGACTTCTTGGCTTAATAAATGACACATTGCTTGGGAATCAATTGGTGACCAGTGCAGTGTATAACCGTAATAAGAAATGGAATGGAATTAAACGATATGAAATATCTTTGTTTGACTTTCTTTTCTCATTTCTCTTTGATGTCAACAAAACAAAGTGAGAAATAGTGAGAAAACAGTACAGTTTTGTAATAAGAACTGATTATATGAAATGTGATAGTGTTGTTTAGGACTTGGGATATGAATCCCTTTCCTTTTTGTTCTGTCCTTAGTTATCAGGTTCCATTGGGAGATCCTGCACTGAGAACCAAATTTAGCAAATGCATAATACATACTTGATTGTTACTTATTACTATAAGGTTCAGATACCTATCCTATGGATATATTTTCCTGGTGCTCAAACTTCAATACAATGTTTTGAAGAAACTATTATTCCCAGCACTACATTAGTGCCTTCATTAAAATCTGAATATACAATCAACAATCCTGTCTTGTTAACAACAGGAGATTCCTTCTTAAAGGTTCCTTTCTCAAAACATCCAGAGCAAACTCACATGGTTCAAATCAAAATACGCGTATGGTGATGTCATGACAAAAACACTACTCTCACATACTTATCCCTTAACCTTGTGGGTTTTTTAACATGATTATCACGATGCACATTTTATCACGTCCATCCCAGGGCAATCCCTGGATGGCCCTGCACTCCAAGACACATCTTCTGGCAGTCTCCTGCTCTCTGCTCAGCCTATATGATGTGATCTCATGAAAAACTGTGCTTGGATCTCATTTTGTGGTTGTTTAGAAAATGTGTAAAGCCCACATTTCTCCTACAGATCTATAAATAGCTGATTTTAGCATTGGTTTTATTATTGCTATTATTACTATTACCAAACTCTATATTTTTACTTTTAATGTTTTTTTAAAGGAAAACATTTGTTAGCTGCCTTTGAAAGTGCACCAGAACAGAAAGTTTGCAAGTACATCAATAACAAGAATAGAATAACAGAAAAATGGAGAAAGGAATAGTGGCTCAAAGGTGCATGGCTATACATATCAGCAATGAGATTAAAAAGATAGTTGTAGGAACAAGATTCCCATAGAATCCTAGTCTAGGGAAAAAGATTGAACACTCAAGAAGTGTAAACCTATGAGAGGAACAACAAATAAAAGACAATAAAAGCTGGAAGTGTTATATACAGATGTCAGAAATTTGTTGTAGAAAGAAAAAGTTTCCAGAATGACAATGATGGCTACTCTTTCACAAAGAAATGTTGCATTGTTGCATTGACATTTTAATCCAATATTACTAGAACTGAAAGAAGTTTGGGTATTTACAATCTTAAGGTCCCCCAATGGATATTGACTGTGAACAATTATTCTATGTATCAAGCAGCTAAGTTACAGCTTGATTGGTGCTGTACAACTTTGTTCTCCCTCAGTTCCTAATTGATATAGTCCATTAATAGATGCACACCATGTCAGCATAACTTTGTTTTTCCATTTTATTTTATCCCCGCAGCTACTGCTTTGTCATCTTGTCTATCAGTTTCCTGAATCTCATTTGCTTTCACTGCTAATTCAGTCCTGTTGCCTGTGATTGCTTCCAAGATTGTATTTACGTGCCTGTGGCATCTTCGTGTCACCTGCAAAGCCACAGCATCACCCACAAAATCAAATCCGTTACTAAAACATTAATTTACCATGTTTAATGTTTTCAGATGAGGCTTGATAATAAAGGAGGAGGAGGAGAGGAAGCAACCTAAATTAAATTACTCAAAATGGAATGTACTTTTCCACAGTCATAAAACAAACATCTAATGTGAAAAAGGAGGAACGGCCCATCAAGTTTATTCTCAGAAGAATAAAACTCTTGTTAATGTGTCAGTACACATTCCAGGATGCATTCTTCTTTCCATTGAAGTCTGAGAAATGAGTAACATGAATTTTGGTTAAACACAACAATTTAATTTTCTGCTGCTAGATGAAGTCATTTAATGGCACAACAAGCAGTGGAAAACAAATAAAATTAAAAAAAAAGGAAGAAATCTAGCTTTGGTTTACACTCCCTATGCCAACAGTGTGGGGCTTATTATGCTTTTTTCTCTTGTGATGGGCAGTTTATTTATTCTTCTACCAGCTGTATTAATTTAATGTATTATTCATCTGATGAGACCACAAGAATATTTAGCAGTTTATTTTCTTCTTGTGCTGTTTCTTAAGTGGATCCATATTTGTCCTAGGTGGAGTATAACAACATCCTTTGTTGCTGGGATACTATGATTCTACTGTAATTTATTATTTTTTAGCCAATAATTAAGATATGGTAGCCTAGAATTTCACTTAACAATTTTCATGAACTGAGTGCAGTTGTTGAGTCTGTCAAGCTATCAATGAAAGGGAAGTCAGGAATTTCCTTTCAGAGGGAAGCAAATCAAAACGACAAAAATCTAGAGAGATGTGAAATTAGTTTATGAAAAGAGCCTTTGACTTTTTAATGTCAAGCTCTGCCAAGATTAGAGCATTTCAAACTGCTTTGGCTTTTGTATTTCTTTAGCGAGCCAAATAACCAAACAAAGATATTGGCTGCATTCAGTAGTTGACTGGTGTTGCTTGTTTAGAATTGAAAGAGTCAAATTCTGTTTTTAGTCCTGAATCTGGACTCCACAAACATCCCCGATATGGAAACTTCTTCACAGAGGGCAATTTTATTCCATTCTCCCACCCCCCACCCCCCATGCAATGATTCAAAGGCTTTTTGCATCTTTGGTTTTATGTAGCCAAATATTCAATATACTCATCAGGAACCTTATTATAGTGGAATCATACAAAACACTTGTTTCTGAAGTAAAGAACAAAAAAAAAATCCTTGAACCTCCTTACTTTTTTTCTAAATAGAAGACATTGTTCCAGAATAAGATTACTGAGCTTTAAGACAAAAACAGCCAAATCCATTTAGATTTGTCATTGGAATGAAGTCTGTCACAAGCTGCTCTCTAAAATGGAAGTTCTCTACTTTCACAAGCCTTCCCCCCCAGCCCTCTCTACATGGGAACTTCTCTCTTACACAGGAGAATTCCAAAATCGGTCATGCCCCCAAACTACACATGCAAGTCTCTCAAGCAATTGGAAGAAACGAGGACCTGTCTCCGGGAAATCCCTTACAAAGGATTTCATGACAGTTAAACTAGCACTGAGCCTTGCTGAAAAACTCAACACAACTGTGTTTTCTTCTCAAGGTGTTGGAATCTGTGTTAAAGGATCAGTATTTTTCCTACTGGTTTTCATTGCTCCAGGATTGTCTGTACTGTATTAATGTTGTGCTAGCACTTTGTATAGGAAAGGTCTCAACTGTAGGCACACTGGTGTGGTGTGACCTTCTGAGCTTGGTTGCTTTCTTGCAAACTTTCAATGGGGAGTGGGGGGTGCAGTTTTCAGCACACTTCATGACTCCCTTTGTGACTAGACTAGACTAGACTAGACTAGACTAGACTAGAATAGAATAGAATAGAATAGAAAACAAAGAAGAGTTGGAAGGGACCTTGGAGGTCTTCTAGTCCAACCCCCTGCTTAAGCAGGAAACCCAACCTCCCTACCACAAAGTGGCAGGCAGGTCCATGGGTCAATCGTTATTTTGAAACTTTTAGCTATTTTAATGAATGTAAATTTGTTTTGCCTCCTTTTTTCTTTATTTCCTTGAAAAATTATACATCTGTTGTAAAAAAGGAAAATCAGTTAAAGGAGTTTTAGGGAGAATTATAATATCAAAATCAATATTTGTCATAATTTCTCTCTGTTCTGCATTGGTCAACCCAGATATAGATATTATGTCTAGATCTTGTCACCACATTTTAGGAAGGATACTGACAAAGTGCAATGTGTGTGGAGGAAGACAGCTAAGATTTTTTTAAAATCCTAGAAGAAAAAGAAAAATAAGGAGAATAGTTGGAGGTGTTGTATGTCAAGTCAATTTGTTGAAATTGGCATACAAGGCTAAATAAATATACAGTAGTCAATCTATCTTTTTTTCTTTAGGTTGGAGAAGTGGAGAATTAGGGGGAAAAAGTAGTATTTTTAAATATTTGAAGGATTGTTATGTAAAGGATACAATACAATTGTTCAGAGTTGTTTGAGCAAAAATGAGAAGAAGTAAAAAGAAAGAATTAGATCTAAGTTGAAAACCTAGTTTGGTGTTGAATTAAAGGTATTATGGTAGAAACAGAAAAACTAAGTTACAATGCCTTAGAGACCAAGCGAACTGCATGAGGTTTAGCCCTAAGAAGTGGGTTACAATGGCAAATCATTTCTAAAACTATGTTGTGTCAAGAGTTCATGCAGTTGCCAGTAGTAAAACTGACTCAAAAACACACACACAAAAGCAGTTGGTCATTAGGAAAAATATGTGCAATCAATAAAAAAAATATATTCAAAAACATTTTAGGAAGATGATGGACTTTGATGGAGATTCTTAAACAGAAGCTTGAGGATAATATTACAGTAGTATAATCTTCAATTGTGTAATGACTACACTGTTTTGAGTAGAAGAGATCCATATGCCTTTCACTTCTTGCTTTCTGTAATAATACAAAATGTATGGGTTCCTATCATGGATGTGCTAGACCTAGAACTAGGTTTTGACAAAGTCGGGGAAGAATGTCCTTCCATTTTGAAGGATGCTAAGCCAATGTTTGTGTGTACACTAGTGCTCTCATATCTTTTCTGCCCCCCTCCCCCCGTTGACTGGAAATCATGCCATTGAATGTCTGCAATCATAATACCAAAATTTAGGGAAAAAGTAGTTGTGGGTCACTTGAAAATTGGCTCAGAGGTTTCCAAATACTGGTCTATACCTTCAAAAAGTTCATGAATAGTAAAGTTTATTCCCTTGGATCCAACTATATAAAATGGATTTAGATTTTATGATCTTGGGAAAATAAACTGAACACAAAGAATGTGGGGGGGGGGGTAGTCAAGAGAGTTCCTATGTTTTCCCTTCTATTTTATGATCAGCATTTTCCAGATCCTGTCAACATGTGCCAGTCTCTTTCTTTAAATCTCAGTTTATTCCACTGGGAAAGATAAAAGCTAAGTAAAAAAAAAGGTGCACATGGTTTTGTCTACGTATGAATCACAAAATTAAAATGTGTTTGCAGTTTTGCTCCCATTCTGTAATTCTATTTTACATATACTTTTATTTATTTCTTATGAGGACCCATAAGTATGTAATGAAGAATTTGTTCTAGTTATCCTTCTCCCTGAAAAAACTCTAATCAGATTTACTGCAAATATGGATTTTTCAGAAGTCAAACTAAAGTTAGAATTTAAAATGATGACTAATCAGTAGCAGACTTAACTATTAAAACTATTAAGGAAGGAAGACTTGCCATACTCAGGACATCATTCAGTACATATCTTTTGTATTTTTTATATATTTTTATGATGAATGTATTTTTATGATGAATATGATCATGATTTATCACTTATAGCTTTTATGTACACTGAGAGTTTATGCACTGGAGACAAATTCCTTGTGTGTCTAATCACACTTGGCCAATAAAGAATATTCTATTCTATGCACTGTGTGCTGAATAATCGGAATGAATAAACCTTTGTACTGGTCCTCTTAGATTAAAATGGGCAAAAGTGATAGGTAGAATATAAGATCATGCTCATACAGTAATTGTTCTCTCACACAAACAGCATTAATTAAACACCATTAAGCAAAGCCTTTTGGCCTCCAAAACTGAAATAAAATGACATTGAAAGATATAAAATCTAAATAACATTAGCTACATGGATAAGATTAATGCTACTGTGAAGACATTGGTGATTCAGAAGCATTCTTTTTTTATTGCTTAATGTAAGAAAGGGTAGCATTGATACTCACCATACTGGTGCCAACACCTGGCCCATTGGCAAACTGACATTCTTCTGCATGGCCATTACAGAAGCAACTGCCACGGACAATTAGGTCATAGATGGCATAATGGGCAAATCTGTGCGGTTTCTCCAGCAGTCCCGAGCCTTGGCAAGGACACTCTTGCCTCTTTAATAAAAGGAGCCGCAAATTGGTGAGTTTCAAGACAGCTTGTGCTTCAGGACTGTATGGATCTTCAATCTTGTTAGTAGGCGTTAAAGCACGGAAGATCACCTGAAAAGGGAAAGAGAATAGTGTTAAATATACATACGGGTGAGTGTGTGTTTGTGTGTGTGTGAGAGAGAGAGTTTGTGTGTGTGTATATGTAACCCTTCCCTTCAGAGACTGGGCCGCAGGGCAGTATTACAACATGATAATGACCCCATATTCCAAAATGACCACTGCCTTGCTAAAGAAGCTAAAGAGTAAAGGTGATGAACTGGCCAAGCATGTCTAGATCTAAACCCTATTGAGCATCTGTGGGGCATCCTTAAATGGAAGGTGGAGGTGCGCAAGGTCTCTAACATCCACCAGTTCCGTGACATCATCATGGAGGAGTTGAAGAGGACTCCAGTGGCAACCTGTGAAGCTCTGGTGAACTCTATGCCCAAGAGGGTTAAGGCAGTGCTGGAAAATAATGGTGGCCACACAAAGTATTGACATTTTGGGCCCCATTTGGACATTATGACTTAGGGGATGTACTCACCTGTTGCCAGCAATTTAGACATTAATGGCTGTGTGTTGCGTTATTTTGAGGGGACAGCACATTTACACTGTTATACAAGCTGTATAACTCACTACTACATTGTAGTCAAGTGTCATTTCTTCAGTGTTGTCACATGAACAGATATAAATAAATATCTTAAATATTAACAAAATGTGAGGGGGTGTTATCACTTCTGTAATCACACACACATACACATTAGCAATAGCAATAGCAGTTAGACTTATATACCGCTTCATAGGGCTTTCAGCCCTCTCTAAGCGGTTTACAGAGTCAGCATATTGCCCCCAACAACAATCCGGGTCCTCATTTTACCCACCTCGGAAGGATGGAAGGCTGAGTCAACCCTGAGCCGGTGAGATTTGAACAGCCGAACTGCAGAACTGCAGTCAGCTGAAGTAGCCTGCAGTGCTGCATTTAACCACTGCGCCACCTCGGCTCACACATACACACACATATACACATATACACAAACACTCACACAAACACACACACACACACACATATATATATATATATATACGCATATACATATACGTGTATGTATGTATGTATGTATGTATGTATGTATATATATATATATATATATATATATATATATATATATATATATATATATATATATATATATATATATATACATACATACATACATACATACATACATACATACACATACATATTTATAGGCATACACATACATACATACACATACAATACACACACTCACATACACACAAAATCAACTGAGCATAGTTCACTTCAATGTGTTGGGTAAAGTCAGCCTATGATGCACTGTGACAAACCTGGAAAAATGGGCTACTTCTGTAGAAATTTAAAATATGTAACTTGTGCTTCAGACATCCACCACAAACCGTGAAGATGAAAGAAAGATGTAACATTTTGCATGTTATGAAATCACATCTCAAAGTCACCTATTCATACTTGGATCTTGATGTTAGATGCAGGCATGTAATTTCCAGGGCTCCATCCATCACCCCTGCCCACACATAAATACAACAGTGGATTATGAAAACACAGCCAGTGTTTTTATAGCAGTTCGGGTGATATGGTTTCAGAGGATATTCCAGTGAATTCAGTGGGGCTTTATCCCAATATTCAAGATAATCGAATCATAGTCTCCAGACTGAACACCACTCGATGAAGAAATTCATTTCAGAGTGACAAATTTCATGAATTACAATTTGGGACGCCAGCAGAACTACTGTGAGCTCTCTCACTTGCTCTGTATTTTGTGTAGCAGCTATTTCCTATTTCTGCTTGAGCAGTGAGGTTGGAATATTTCTATAAACATTGCAATTTACTCAAGCCATTTTTACAGAATATATATATATATATATATATATATATATATATATATATATATATATATATATATATATATATATATATATATATATACATACACATACATACATACATACATACACACACACACATACACACACATACATACATACATACATACATACATACATACATACATATTATAAACAATCCTCCTTCCCAAATACGCTCTGTTTAAAATTGTCTCCCTGTTTCTTGTTTTACAGATTAAGGAAAAACATTCTGGAATTATACTTGGGGTATACTTCCAGGATGCAGCAATAGGATCCTAGGAGATGAACCTTGTCAAGGAAACACAAGTCAGCTATCTAACTTGAGAACTGCAGAAGCATCCATGCCTGACAAAGAAATGACAGAAAAGCCAACAGTGCACACGTTTCTTCTGCTACTCTGAGTTTAGCTGTGCTCCCTTCCACTTTCTTTCCATTTCTTTCTTTAGGGGACATGGATGCAGATGGCCTAGGGTTCAAACCAGAGATATCTCTTGCTCATGGGAGCAATGGGCAACTTGCCCAGCCTGTGTAAGCAGGGCAGGTGCTTGCACTTTCCCTGATCAATGAAAGCAAGAGAAAACAACCCAGCCTCTTTCCAGCCAGCTGCCTGCATTCCCCTAATGAATGAAACCCTGCGCAAATAGCCCATTCTGTTTAGCACAGGTGCCCAGCATTCCTTCCACCCAGGGAATTAAGGGCCAGTGACCAAGTTTACTCAATGCACATGCCTGCCTTGGTTTGGGTAATGGAAACAAAGACTCACAGACCAGCTTATTCAGTTCAAGATCACACCAATTCACTGTTGATTAAAAAAAAAAGACAGTATATTTAAACATGAATTCAAAACTTCTAAATGACTTTATTTGTGACTGTTTCATTTCACTGAATTCTGAGGTCCAAAGATCTGAATCTGTTAGTTGACTGCTGAATAGGGTGTTTCTGCATAACATCTTTTTCTGTTGATGCTGGTGGTGAATCTAGAGGTCACATGAGTGGCAATATATCTCCTGTTCAGAAGACAAGTCCCTGAATGGACAAACCTGCTCTGAAGGCATCCTCTGTTGGAATGATGTCCAGGTTAAAAACAATCTATCTTTAAAATAATTTTAAGGGGCAAAGATATTGACGATGCACAACAAAGGCAACACCTGGACATTACCTCAAGAAGGGATTTTTTTCCAAGTATTTTTGTTTTCTGTCATGCCTTTAAGTACAATGCATACCTGTTATTAGCAGATAGATATCTTTCACTGCGGGGTGGCTCAGTGGCTAAGACGCTGAGCTTATCGATCAGAAAGGTCGGCAGTTCATTGGTTCAATTCCCTAGTGCCACATAATGGAGTGAGCTCCTGCTACTTGTCCCAGCTTCTGCCAACCTAGCAGTTCGAAAGCATGTAAAAATACAAGTAGAAAAATAGGGACCACCTTTGGTGGGAAGGAAACAGCATTCTGTATGCTTTCGGCATTTAGTCATGCCGGCCACATGACCACGGAGATGTCTTCATACAGCTCTGACTCTTTGGCTTTGAAACGGAGATGATCACCACCCTCTAGAGTCAGGAACTACTAGCACATATGTGGGAGGGGAACCTTCACCTTTATCTATCACTGTATATTTGTCCACTGGCATCAAGCCATCCTGTCTTCATATAAACTCTTACATTCCACCAATCCTATTTCCATCTGGCTTGCACACTTGACTGGTTTTCTTTTTGACAGCAGCCGGAGCACCAGTGCTTCATTCATCTTTCTTCTCATCTTATTTCAATAATTTACAAGAAGGAAATGGAGGGAAAATAAGCACAGAAGGGATGAGGTGAGACCAGCAAATCTTCATCTTGATCTCCTGACCTTCCTACCATTTCTTATATACCACTTTCTTTCCTTATCATAGCCACAGGCATCCAGTATAAACTGGGAAGATGAAAAAAATAGGGAAGCATCCATTGCCACATGGCAATGCAAACCAACCATTCATATTTGCATCTGCACATTTTGTCATTCACCCCTCGGCCTCCCGTGAATACCTCACAGCTTACCAGGAAACACACGTCCAAGAGCTTTGACTGGTGGCATTTACTAGAAGGAAGGTTAAGGATACAACAAAAGAATTCCATCAAGCACCTTATTGTTGAAAGAGACAGAGTCACTCACTCAAATTCTCACACACATACACGGTGGAAAGCAACGTCTTTTGCTAAAGGGGAGGGGACCATGCAGCTGTTGACTGTTTTTGCAACTGCTGGTCTTATCAGGCTGAGAATTAACTCTCACATCAGTTTTAGCAGCAACTTTATCCTCTCTAATAGCAAAGTTGGCCTTATTCCAATGAGATCTTCCTTTCGTTTTTTTTACAGTTCAGTCTTCTGTATCAAAGTGGGGCTTGCTGATTTATTTGTGGCATCTTCCTGAAAGAGAACCAACCTTCGTTGAAAGCAAAAAAACATGCCGAATGTTTCTGGCTGGAAAGGAGCAGTGGTCAACTGTAAAAATGAGTCCTGAAAGGAAAGGCAGGAATGTCAGTGACTCATAACAACCAGAGGCATTGGGTGAGCGCCCAGGGGAATACCATTCAAGGCAGACTAATTTGCTATTATTTGGTTTCTCAGCCTGCTCACTTATAATGTGCATGGCCACTTTTGGTTTTGTGATTTCTCGTGTTTGAGGCAGCTAGACTCACCACATCTTAACTTTCCCTCACCTATTGTTATATGTGGACTTCTGAGTTTCCTCCAGAACAAGTGGGCCAGGTAAAGAGCCCAATCCAGGCAAACTAAAAGCTTAACCTCAGATGCAGTTAGAAGTCCTTTGCAGCTTCAGTTCCATTCTAACTGTAACATTTATTGGTTGCCTCTCTTCATGATTAATAGAACAAAAGCATCTTTCTACATTATTGTGGACATTCCCAGCCTTGTATTAAAAAAGGCCCTCTAAACCCTGTCTGTTATAATCAGAATGATGCTGTGGGGAAGGGTGGGTTATGTTGCTGGAATTTTCATTCTCCTCTCCCAAAAGCTTTTGTTTCCAAACTCATGGCTGAAATTCATAATAAAATAGAATATTGGTATCTCTGTCCCTGACCTTTAACAAACTTAGATAAATCTGGGTGTGCCCCGAAGCTACATAAAAGTTGAAGCTGACAACAATCAAGAAAAGAATGTTCTCTCTCCCCCCAAATTTATTTCCAGCAACTGACATTTTTTCATCCTGTTCTTACTTTATCTTTCTCGGAGAGGTCAGCTTTATCCTAGAGACAATGTATTTTGTATTTCCTGCCGTCCATGGCTTCAGGTTGTGATTCTTTAACCTCAATGCCAAGAATTCTGTTCTTACAATCCGATATCTCAGTCTGAAGTCTGAGATACCTTACGCATCACCTCCTATAGGTCATATGCAACAGGAGAACTGCAGCTTTTTAAAGACATTACTCAGGCATAAGATTAAAGGCGGGGAAATGTGTCCTATATGAACTGATGCGTTTCTTATATCTTCTCCCCATTTTTACATCAGCATGTCCTTGGGGTGATTAATAGAAATCAAAATTCCTTAAAACAGTATCATTTCCCCCCCCCCCCTTTCTAGTATTTTCCCATTGTTTTCACTGGGGTGATTAATGGGAATCAAAATTCCTTAAAACAGAATCATTTTTTTCCCTTTCTAGTATTTTCCCATTGTTTTCACTGGGCATGTAATAGATGGGTGGCATTCTAATTATTAGATGTGCCAATCCCAGTTGCGCTGAATTGTAAATGGACTATGTGTCCATTATATACATATATGAACATATGTTTTTCTTTATTCCGGAAAGGCCACTCCACATGTCTTATCATTACACCATCTGAATGTGCGCAAGTCAAAGACAGAACATGGAAACCTAATTGTTGTGTCCTGCCAGGGGCCAACAGAGCTGGCAGCAGATCCGGACAGTGAGGAGGTTGGGGAGGAACATGGGCCAGTCCTGGAGTCTGGGGAAGGCTCTGATGAGGACTCTGTGTCAGAGGCAGAGAGGGGCCAGAGCCATATGCCAGTTATCAGTTGTCTTCAGAGTCAGACATCAGTGAGGCAGACAAACAGCTGGAGCCTATTCCTAGTGTGTGCATGTGCAGAGTTGCCAGACGAAGGGAACACCTAAAGAACAGGGGTCAACTTGGGAGTAAAGCTATAGGTAGATGATGAATGGCCCCTCCCAGAGGAAATAAAAGAGGAGCAAAAGGGGAGTGGAGTTTGCATGAGACAAATAGTTTGCTTAATTGGTTCATGACTCTCTGAGACTCCTTGCCAAGTTTTGCAGATATCGGCCTGGGAGCTCTCCAAGCCAGATAAGGTCTGTGACTGTAAATCCTCCCTTGAAAGACTTTGCTGGATGTTGATGAGCAGAATTCACAGTAAATTAATAAGAGGTGTTTTTGTCGGGACAAGGAGTTTGCTTCATGCTCTTCGGAAGCCTAGGTCAAAACATTAATCTTTTTCTCCAGCTGTTCTCTGGGTAGGACAGTGTCCCTTAAAGGCATACAAGAAATGGACACAGCATATTGTTAGATATCAGATTTTTTAAATTGTGTTTTTATTATTTTTTATAAATAACTCAAGGCGGTGAACATACATAATGTATCTTCCTCCTCCTATTTTCCCCACAACTATAAAATCATGAGGTAAGTTGGGCTGAGAAAGAATGACCGGCCCTTAGTCACCCAGCCAGCTTTTCATGCCTAAGGCAGGACTAGAATCCACGGTCTCCCAGTTTCTAGGCCAGCACTTTCACCACATCAAACTGGCTCACTTTTTTTGGAAAAAGAACAGACACGTACTCATGAGATGGTGAAAGCCAACTTAAACTCCTAATGTTACTTCCTAAATACATGTTTGAGTTAGCAAATTGTCATGGTCTGCTTATAGTATTAATTCCACCAAACCATAACATATTTGTTTCAGTAACTATTTCTCAACAATAACACATTGAATAATAAACATGTGTTACATATTTATGTTTAATAGTAATTTAATTCAAAATGATCCATTGTGGTTATTATTCCATTCTCTTTTAATTATTGAAAATACTACATTCAAAAACAAACCATAAACTAGCAATGAGCTTCTGAATGAATATAGACAATAATCTCTCAAGAACAAGTCATTATTGGGTGGTTTTAAACTAATTGATATGTCTCTAACAGATTCTTCTAGAGCAGGGTGTCAAACTCAAGGCTTGCAGTCTGGATCCGGTCTGTGGGGTACTTAGATCTGGCTTGCGGAGCTGATTTTGTAACAGCAAAGGATCAGCCCGTGGTATCTCTGCCCCCCCACCCCCGGTGAGCTCCATTTTTACTAGCAGAGGGCTGCAGGAGGCTATTGTGGCCGAAAATGGGGCCTGGGCAGGCTGTGCATGGCCCCCTGATTTCCCTTTTTGCTGGCAGAGGGCTGCAGGAGACCATCGAGGCCGAAAACAGAGCCTTGATGACTTACCGTATTTTTCAGAGTATAAGATGCACCCTTTTCCCTCAAAAAAGAGGCTGAAAATCTGGGTGCATCTTATACACGAATACAGCATTTTTGGCCTCCTGAAACTCCGCCCCTTCAGCAAAATGGCCATGCATAGGTTTTAGAAGGCTTTCAGAGAGCTTCTGGGGGCTGGGGAGGGCAGAAATGAGTGAAAATGGCCCATTTTTTGCCCTCAGCCCCCAGCAATACTCTATAAGCTTCCTAAAGGCTATCCATGCCTTTTTTTTGACAAAAAATGAGTCCGTTTTCACAAAACACTGGCAATTTTTTTGCTCATTTTTGCCCTTCCACCCCACCCCAAGGAACACTCTACAAGCCTCCTAAGGGCTATTCATGCCCTTTTATGAAAGAAAAGTGCCCATTTTCATGAAAAACAGGTCATTTTGGGGAGGTTTGCAGAGTGCAAAAACATTTTTTTAAATTTTCCTCTTCAAAACCTTATACTCCGTGACCCGACAAAAGCACGCATGACAAAAGCGCGCCGACAAAACCGTGTTGCTAAAACCGCGACGTCATCAACACGCCAACAACAGCGCGGCGACAACAGCGCGTTGACAGAAGGGTGCTTTACAACAGCGCGGCGACAGAAAGCCGATTTAAGTTAAGGTAAGGGTTAGGTTTAGGGTTAGGTTTAGGGTTAGTGTTACGTTTAGGGTTAGGGTTACGTTTAGGGCTAGGTTTAGGTTAGGTTTAATTTTACAGCGCGCTTCTGTCGCCGTGCTGTTGGCGCAATTCAGTGCTCATTTGTCGGAGCGCTTTAGAACTCGCGGTTTGTCACCGCCGTTTAGTCGGGCGCGATTTTGTCGTTCGCCCTTTTGTCGGTGAATCCTTATACTCTGGTGTGTCTTATACTCTGAAAAATACAGTATGTCAAACTGACCATGCCCACCCAACAATGCTCCCCCTGATGCGGCCCTCAATGAAATCAGGTTTGACACCCCGGGAAATTTTCACTATATAACCCTAATTCTACACAAGTTCTTTGAGCATTCCAGAATCACCCCAGGACCTTTGTTCTCACACCATGAGGTCAGCAGCAGCAATTTGTTTCTAGCTCAACAAGAATTGTTCTAAAATCTAAATCTAAAATACACAAACAGAGAAACAAATACACAGTGACACCTTTCTATTTTGCCTTCTAAACTTTGGTGGAGATATTTGACTACATCTATACGTGTTTGTGTGTGTGTACATACATACTGTACATACATACATACATACATACACACACACACATACAAATTGCATTTCAAATGCAAATATTGTACAAAAGATTTTTTAAAATTTCTCCTTAGATTACATGTGCATTTTTAAAATGCATTTCTAGATTTTTATCCCACCCATTCAGAGGTGGGTTCCTGCTGGTTTGCCTCGAATCGGGCGAACCAGTAGTGGCAGCGGCAGGAAGCTCCTCCCACCCACCTGGATGCTTCTGCTCATGCGTAGAAGCGTCGTGCGAGTGTGCGCACGTGCACCAGCGAACTGGTAGTAAAATAAATTGAAACCCGTCCCTGCACTCATTGTAGAGGAGCTGAAGGTGGTCTCTCCTCCCATTTTACCCCTTGAAATGGATTTGGGTAGAAGAGGATGATTGGCCCAAAGCCACACAGTGAGGTTCTATGGCTGCATGGGGTTTAAAATTTACCGTAAATCTTTCTGGAGCCAGCTCAACACCTTCACTACTGCACCAAACAAACTAAGTGGGATGTTCATGTTTGTTCGAATGCCCTTTTAATATCTTTGCTTCTAAGTTTTTTTTTTATGTTGATGCTGATCACTGTGCATTTACTTTCTGAAGTTTTTAAAATGCACTAGTATCTATCTTTGTGTCTGTCTAAGTATTTCCACTGTACCTTAACAAAAGTGCTGTGGGAAATTAGCACTTGCCTGGACTGTTTTTAGGCATATTTACATATTTTTCAGATATATTTACCCATTCTTTGGAGAATGGATTTCTCCAATGGATAACAAAACCCAAATGGCAGTATGTAAACAACTAATTGCTCTGCAAATTTGCTTTCGCACAGTAGCAAGTGTATCTTCTGAAGGTCACTGTACTAATCATGTGGCGTGCATAGCTGGGACAGTAAATTATCAAGGTCACTTCACACACAAACACGTGCACGCACACATTGCCACGGCAGAGTAATTCATTACTTTCATGCTTGCCAACTGCGCTGAGATTTGAACTAGTTAACTCAAATGAACTTAGCTGGGATGTGAGGGGGGGAGCTTATACAGTACACCAATAGTCTCTAAGAGATACCCTAAGACAGAGTCCTGAAATAGCTTTGCAAACCTCTGGTACTGTGCATTCTAAGTAGAAGCCCTTCTGATTAATGTTTGCGTGGGAGATCATTGAGGGCTTTATGAATAGCCTCTCCCAGCTTTTCAAAAGCAGATGGAGCCATAAGCCTAGCAACAATAAGCTCTGGAAGAAAAAGAAGGAAGAGGAAGGAGGAGGAGACGGAGAAAGTTCAAGTTCAGTTGAGAACATCTCCATGGTCCTTTTTCTGTTAGAGTTCAACAAATGCAGCCCAGTTGTTAGCTCAGCTACATAAATGCTTTAAATAAATAAAAATGGCAGTAGAACCAGGTGTTTCTATCACAATGCAAGCATGAGGAATCTAATGGAATATCTGCATGTCAGAAAGTGCAGAAATTATGCTAGGGAAAACTAGGACTTGTTCCTGGCTGATTTCAAGTCAAAAGGAAAGTGGGGAAAGGAAAAAGAAAAAAAGCTAGCCTGCTGTTGATGTGGCTCATTAAAATGCTGGTTGAAAGGATCTGATTTTCTTCTGTGTTGGAGCAGCAATAAATCGAGCCTCTGTTCTGTCTTTTCTGCACAAGGCCATATTCTCTGTTTACACTCCCATTCCTTACTACCACTCAAAAGCACATAAGGCACACTCTAAGCCTTTCCTCTGTGGAAGCAGAACCTGGCTGTGCTGGCTGTGGGTTTATTCTGCGGAGGTTAACTGCTTCCCCCACCTCTGCCTCTGTATTTTATCTCTTCTGCAGTTCAGGTTCAGTGACATACTGAACAGGCAACCCTAGTCATAACATTTGGGCACTTGCCTTTCGCAGTGACTAATCCCTGGATTGATCTTTTCCAGCTGGAAGCTGTAATAACTACAGAATTGCAATGAGCTTTCTTTGGCACGAGGTCCAAAGCGGAAATGCTGAGTCAAAGACTTGTTATTCAAGAGCTGACCCTCAAGTTGCAACTTGGACCTCATGGGGGTCTGGCTTAACCTGTTGAGTTTTTCCTAGTCCTGCTTTTCAATGGAAAAATATGCCGCCCTATCCTGTGCATCTATCTATCTATCTATCTATCTATCTATCTATCTATCTATCTATCTATCTATCTATCTATCTATCTATCTATCTATCTCTATCTATCTATCTATCTATCTCTATCTATCTATCTATCTATCTATCTATCTCTATCTATCATATCTATCATATCTATCTATCTATCTATCATCTATCATCTATCATCTATCTATCTATCTATCTATCTATCTATCTATCTATCTATCTATCTATCTATCTATCTATCTATCTATCATCTATCTATCATCTCTATCTATCTATCTATCTATCTATCTATCTATCTATCTATCTATCTATCTATCTATCTATCTATCTATCTATCTATCTATATCTACATACATACATACATACATACATACATACATACATACATACATACATACATACATACCAGCATCAGCACGTGGCAGCAGCTGGATGACATGTTTGGGCTTGGAAACTAAGCAGAGTCTAGCTTGGTTATCTTTTCAAAGGGAATCCACCAGGAAATACTTAGGCTATTGCTAAACTGGAAAGTTGGGGGTGAAAAATCAGAAATCACTGCCATATTATTGCCAAAAAAAAAACCCCAAACCTGAATTTGTTCCTAAAGTCACCAGAAGTCAGGTTTGATCTGTATGGGATGCGATTTCCGGGCTAGTTGTAACTTCTTTCCCATCATTCCAATGGACCTCCAAGGGCTGAAAACATCCTTTATCCTTTTTTTAATCTTCGTCCTCTGCTATGACCCTATACCCAGTTATCCAGTCCAGTTGGGTTTCTGGTGGTTTGTCCCAGATCAGGCGAACTGGTAGCGGCAGTGGTGGGAGGCTCCGCCCACCCACCCAGATGCTTCTGCTCATACATAGAAGCATGAGTGAACCGATAGCAAAATAAATTTAAACCCACCACTGATCCACTCAACATCCCAAAATATGCAATCTAATTGGCCATTTCACTTTGTCACAAGTCACCATCTCAAACCAGTATTTCAGGAGCTTCATAAGCAGAGAAAAATGATATTGTAGCCGTGAAGGCCCTTCCTTCTAGCTCTCAGTATATTTGTCCTTTTAGCTTACATTTTTGTTCTTCCTTATAAACAGGACCCCCTTGAGCCAACATCTTCCCCTGAAGTCATTTCTGGCCTTACCTGTTTGCTGTATCCTGAAGACCAGGTGCCTGCTCCATCTTATGATAAGAACAGTGAATGGAATTTTGACTTTGGGTTTTTTTCTTTTGCAAAACTCATTTTTGTTACATTTTTATAAATATATGGAAAGAACGTTGGTCCTTACCTGAACGTTTCTTTTCTGCAGCAAAGGCGGGAGGGGCTACAAGAGGGTTAAGTCACAGCCTGATTGGTCCAGAGACTGAGGAAATTTTCTTAAAGTCACCATCCTTCCCTATTGGCTCCCAGTTTCCTCGAGGTCGAATGGAAGAGCTGTAATCTTATGTAAGGCAATAACCAGAAACACATACAGACCATACATACATCCTTCCCCCACCCCCACCCCGACTACCCCTCGCCGGGCTTATCTGCACTACCTAGGGCGGGATGTAGCCCCTCCCACCTTTGCTGCAGAAAAGAAACGTTCAGGTAAGGACCAATGTTCTTTTTCCTGCAGCTCGGCAGGAGGGACTACAACAGGGACATACCCAAGCTAATTCCCTGGGTGGGATGGAGACCCTGGGGGAGGGGAGGTCGCCACCTGCTGAAGGACACAATGTCCGAAAGACACGTCCGCCGAAGTGAAATGGTCCAAACAGTAGTGTCGAATAAAGGGTGTCAGGGAGGCCCAGGTGGCCGCCCTACAAATGTCCTCCAGAGGAGCCCTAGTGGCCCACATGGCTGTGGTAGCAGCACTGCGGAATGGGCCATGATCCCTTGAGGAGGGGCGTTACCCGAGGCTAAGTAGGCATGTCTCAACCATCTACCAATGGTGGCAGATGAAACCCTAGCACCCAGTGTGCTGGGCTGAAAGGATAGAAAGAGAACCTCTGACCGGTGGAAAGGGGATGTCCACCTAAGGTAGATACACAAGGCGCATCGTACATCCAGCCGGTGCCATAGGTGCTCCCTCTCATGAGAAGAAGATGGGTAGAAATTGGGAAGTATAATTTCTTGTGATCTATGAAACAGAGTGTTGACCTTCGGGATGAAGGTAGGGTCTAATCTAAGGATGACGCTGTCCTGGTGGAAATGGCAAAGGTCATCCCTGGATGACAAAGCTCCCAACTCTGATATGTGTTGAGCCAAGGTGACTGCGATGAGAAAAACTACCTTCAAAGTGAGGAATCTGAGGTGAACCGTCTTCAGAGGCTCGAAAGGAGCACCCGTGAGGGTCCTGAGTATGGTAGAAAGGTCCCATGTCGGAAAATGATGTATGGGGGGTGGACGCACGTTTGCCGCCCCTTTGAGGAACCGCTTAACTAAGGGAACCTGGGACAAGGAAAAACGACCATCCCCTGCCAGGACGAAGAGGGCCGCCACCTGCCTACGTAGGGTGTTATGGGAAAGGCCGAGATCAAGGCCGTGTTGGAGAAACTCTAGGACCTGGGCAATGGATGCATGGACAGGGGAGAGACGAAGTCTCTCGCACCAGGAGGCGAACGCCGACCACGTGGAATTATATATCTGTGTGGTCAACGGTCGTCTGGCCACTTCGACTGTGGAAATAACTTTAGCTGAGAGGTGGCCTCCCCTTAGGAGGCACCGCTCAAGTGCCAGGCAGTCAGTTGGAGCTCCGGATGCATTAGGACCCCCTGACACAGGGCGATCTCCTCGTGGGGGATCCTCCACAGGGGAGAAATTGACAGCAGCCGGAGGTCTGCAAACCAAGGTTGCCTCGGCCAATATGGGGCTACTAAGATGATGTGTGTCCTCTCTAATATTACCTTCCTCAGGGTCCCTTGGATCAGGGGAAGTGGGGGGAAAGGCATAAAGGAGTCCCGGAGCCCAAGGGCTTCTGAACAATGTTCCCTCTAATTTTTTTTTCAGTGTGAGTGGAAAAGTATAGTGTTTGAACAGCACATTTTCATGCCTGAGCACCTGAATTTTTTTCATAGATGTCACCCAAGACAACAACGAAATCAGTGTTATTTGAAACTCAATTCTACCATGTAAATGTCCATTAAGTAAAGAAATCTCCCTATACAGGTAGTCCTCAATCTATGACCATAATTGAGCCCAGAGTTTCTATTGCTAAGTGAGACATTTGTTAAGTGAGTTTTGCCCCATTTTACAACCTTTCTTGCTACAGTTAAGTGAATCACTGCGGTTAAATCAGTAACCTGGTTGTTAAGTCAATCTGACTTTCCTACTGGCTTTGCTTGGCAGAAGGTTGCAAAAGGTAACCCCAGGACACTGCAACCATCATAAATATGAGGCAGTTGCCAAAGTTCCAAATTCTGATCATGTGGCCATGGGGATGCTGTAATGATTATAAGTGTGAAGAACTGCCGTAAGTCACTTTTTTCAGTGCTGATGTAGCTTTAGTCATTAAGTGAACTGATGTAAGTTGAGGACTACTTGTATTCAAGTTCAATGGATGACTCTCTATGGGAAAAGGATCAAAACTTCCCTCTATCCACATTTTCCATACTATGAATTACTTTATATGCTTTACACTTTCCCCCTTACTATCTAATAGTCTGCAGTGATATTAGCAAGTTATGAATAAATTACCAACTTATGTAAAAGCAATTGGGGCACATAAAGAAACAAACAAAGAGGGGAGAGGAGGGAGGGGAAGGAAGGAAGGAAGGGAGAGAGAGAGAGAGAGAGAGAGAAAAGGAAAGAGGAGAAAGAGAAAAGGGGGAGAGGAGGGAGGATAAGAAAAAGGCAGAAAAAAGAAAGAGAGAGAAAGAAAAAGAGGAAAGGAAGAAGGAAGGAAGGAAGGAAAGAAAAAAGGAAGAAAAAAAGAGGAGAGAAGAGAAGGAACAGAAGCCAAAAAAGCAAACAAGGAAAAGTAGGGAAAAAACTTTCACTGGAAAACACTATTTTTCCATCAGTGCAAAACTTTCCTAAACAAGGTTAATTTTCTAGATTTTGACTTTCCGGTCCAGGTGGACCAAGAAGCCTCTATTTTCTTTATCTTTTCGAGCAATAAAATCAAATAAAATCCGTGGAGCACCAGCTCAACTCCCCCTTCCTACAAAAAAAACTTCGAGCTTCAATGCTCCGAACGCAGAGGCTAGATTCAGACCACATGTGCACACCCTGCGTGGGTTTCCACTTGCTTGCGTGGCGAGCACCTCCCACACACCTGCATCTCGGAAGCAGAGCCAATGGCAGGGAGCCCAGCCATGGGGGCTTAGCCGACAAACCACGACAGAAGCATGCTCTGCACGTCCCGCAAAGAGTTGGCTGTTGCCGCTGCTGCTGCCGCCACTTCCCCCCTCAGTGACTTTGATCCAGGAGGGAACGGCCTTCCTGTCAATCAGCCATGCGCCGGTGGAGGGAGCCCAATCGTAACCCTAGGCAGCCACATTTCTGTTGGCCAAAGGCCCGCCCTCCTCTGGGTGTGTCCAGGTGCTATAATAGCTGTAAAATTTTTGCGTGAGGTGAGCTCCGCTCGCTTATCCTCGGGCTTAAGTTTATCCACTACATCACCGGAGACAACAGTGGAGGCGCTGGCCAGGAGTGCAATGGGAGGATCTACAGTCGGTAACTGAATTGCCTTAGAAAATGCCTGCCCCATATTGTAGAAGCAGCGGTCATTGCTTCCTGGATTGGGCAAGGAAGATGGCCGGGACCATTGGTTCTGAACTACCTCCAGGAAAAGGGGGGGAGCTGGAACCTCCTCCTTATCTGTATTTGGATTAATAAACATAGCGAGGTTGTGGTCCCTCTGTTAAGAGACTGGGAGGGGCCCAGTGCCAATCTGAGTAGTCTTCTTGGCCTTGTGTAAGAGGGGCTTGAAGGCTAGAGGTGTAAAGACGCCTGGGAAGGCCTGAGAATCTGGAGGGATAGCCTCCTCATCGTCTGAGAAGCCTAATTCTGGATGAGCACCCTCCCCCAATGCAGAGGCCTCACTGACCACCGATGGGGAATGAGTCCTGGCCTGGCCTAGGCCCCGGGCCGGGGAAGGAGACCTGTGACGTCTATTATCAGAGACGGATCTGGATCTTCTTTGGGATGACGGGTCCCTTTGGACTAATCTTGATGTGATGCCTCTAGAGATTGCTGAGGCGATAAGCCTCCTGATGCTCTCAGGTAGGAGGTCTAAATCCTCCAGGTCCTCCTCCGAGGGTTGCGTGGCAGATGAACCTTGTGGGGCTAGGAGGGAGGGAGGTAGATAGTCCCCAGATCCTCTATCTGAAGGCTCGCCACCCCCATCCCTAAATGATCTAGGGGAAATAGGAGGAGAAGGGGAGGTCACCTGCCTGCCACGTCTGACTGGGGAGATGGAAGGGGACAAAGGACTGAAACCCCTAGGAAGAGAGGGAAAAGGGGGAGGAATGGGCCTCACTGGAGACCTGGATCAGTCTGGAGAAGTGGATCGGACATGGTGAGCCCTGGCTACTCTCTTCCCCAAAGCCTTCTGTCTGCGGAGCTCATCTCTCCCTGTGGTTCTAGAGGGATGCTGATCAGCAGGTGGCTTAGAAGTCATCGCCCTAGGCCTCAACCTGGCCTGGCCTTCCTCTCTCTCCTCCCCATTGCTCCCTTCAGGGGCCTGCACCACCCCAGTGCTTGTAGAGGCCATGCCTCACTCACATGACTGGTCTGTTTGGCAGTCGAACCAGAGCCCTTTCAGCCTCGATATGCGGTCGCGCTGCCGGTAAGAAGGGCTCTTGCTGCCTCGGAGACTGCTTGCGATGTAGGCCTTGCCCGTGCGGAGGTTGGCACCATGAGGTCTCTCCAAAATGGCCGCCACGCCTCGTGGCGAAAAGAAATAGAGGCCACCTGGTAAGTTGACTTTGAGGTGAAAGCCTTCCAGCGAGTCAATTATTAGCGCTGCTCCAACTTGCTTTGGCCACGTGGCCGTGCTGCTGCACAGGCCTCCAAAGCACTCTTAGGAGTCCCGTTCGGTGAGGCTAGAATGACGCGCCCAATTTCCTCTGCCACGGCAAGGTGTTATGCAGCGGCTTTAGGGCGCGTTTGGGATAATCTCGGTGACACGGCTCACGTTCCGTTGTCTTGCCTACCTCGTCGCCTTAAAGCCTCTAGGAATCTTGGCTGCGAATGAGAGCTCATCACCCCTGCATGCCCAGGAGTCGGACAAGCCCCTTTGGCCCAGAGGCAAGGACCGGGAGTCTTGCTTCCTTATGAGACTGACTAGCAGACTCGATGGCCGGCAGTCCGATAATTTAGAAATTTAGAGTATCCAATTAATCAAATTAAAAGAGCAATTATTAATATCTCAAGAAGCCAAAAATCAGTGCTTGGACCAGGAGACTGAGAGGAAACTGGGAGCCAATAGAGAAGGATGGTGACTTTAAGAAAATGCCCTCAGTCTCTGGATCAATCAGGCTGTGACTTAACCCTGTTGTAGCTCCTTCTGTCGAGCTGCAGGAAAAGGTGTATGTTTACATCCATGCAATTATAGGTCTAGGGGAGTCCACATTTAGTTTTGACAGAAGTCTCTCACTGTGGCTTTGATGCTGGGAGAAGAATGCAACTTCTAGACAATTTTTAATGACGCCATTTTAAAAAGCTAGTCCAAATTAGGTGTTGCCAGTCTTAAATTTGGGAATTTTTCCAAGGACAATTTATATCAGAATCATGTTTACCAGTTCAGGAACAAGATGAACAGAATAGATCTGATCCTCTTTCTGTTTTGAAATATATTTCAAACATTCCAAAAACATATTTGGTTGCATTTTATTTTAACTATCCCCTCCTCCTCCTCCTCCTCCCAGGTTGGGCAGGCTTGAACTGTAGAGCTTAAACTAGTCTGCCAAGCAAGGCATGTTTAACATGCTTCCATAGCAACAGGTTATCTTATTCAAGCAGACACAATTCTTCTTTTCCTAGTGAATTCCAGTAATGGGCTCATTCTAGCACACTTCATTGGTGTCATCTGTCACACAGGCTCTTGTCTAAAATGAATAGCCTTTTGATAGTTTAACTTTCTCTACATTCTAATGGAAGTGTAAATAAACAAGCAAGGAAACAAGCAAGTGTTTGTACTCTTTGTTAGAAGAGTAGTTTGACATATAGCTCCAGTGACATTAAAGTAGAAAGTTGTAATGAGCTGGTTTTCATTGCTCCAAGATCCTCCTTCCAAACAGACTCTTATCATCATTTCCGCATGCTCCGCTTTATTAAAAAATGTGCTTCCAATTTCCCAGATCCCTTGATTGTACAGGTGGACAGGATGAAAAAAGAAACTTCATTTCTATAACTATTTCTTTCCCATTTGGGACCTTAAGCTGAATACATCAGTACCTTAACATAAGTTTCTGCTTTTGATCATAACTTCTGTTCAATGTAGGTGAAGTTAAGAGGATGGCTTGTATTATATCAATATACTAGCAAAAATGAAGCAAACTTCAGAAGTTAAATATGATAGTTTTTATCAGCACCACCATCCACCAGCAGTATTTGCTGTATTAGATGTCCTGGGAAAACCATCCTCTACAAACTGCATTATGATGTAATTTCTCGCATTTTCCATATCATAAGATAAAGGTTATGTTGTGACCGACTCAAGGGACAGTGCTCATCTCCGATTTTCAGTCGAGGGAGCCTGAAGACTTTCCATCATCAAGTGGTCAGCATGAAAATATGGAACACTGTTACCTTCCCACCAAAGTGGTACCTACTGTATTTATCTACTTTCATTTGCATGCTTTTCAACTGCTAGATTGGCAGGAGCTGGGGAAAGTAATGGGAGCTCACCCTGTTATGTGGCACTCAGGTTTCGAACCTGGACTGTTAGCTTTCCAGTTGACAAGCACAGTGTCTTTATTTCCCAATAAGGTACCCTATAGTTATGTTTCATGATGACTCCTTTCTTCTTCAACTACTAAGGTCATGCTTGGCATAGATTATGGTTGTTGTGATGAAGGGGCTTGCATAGCTCAACGAAGCTATGAGCTATGCCGTGCAGGGCCACCCAAGATGGGCAGGTCATAGCAGAGAGCTCTGACAAAATGTGATCCACTGGAGAAGGAAATGGCAACCCACTCCGGTATCTTTGCCATGAAAACCCCATGGACAATACCAAAAGGCAAAAAGATATGACACTGGAAGATGAGCCCCTCAGATTGGAAGGTGTCCAATATGCTACTGGGAAGAGCAGAGGGTGAGTACTAGTAGTGCCAGAAAAAATGAAGCGACTGGGTCAAAGCCAAAAGGACACTCTGTGGATGTATCTGGGGGTGAAAGGAAACTCTGATACTGTAAAGATCTATACTCCATAGGAAACTGGAATGTAAGATCGATGAATCAAGGCAAGCTGGACATGGTCAAACAAGAGATGACAAGACTAAACATTGACATCTTAGGAATCAGCAAACTAAAATGGACAGATATGGGTGAATTTAATTCAGATAACCATCAGGTATACTACTGTGGGCAAGAATCCCTTAGAAAAAAATGGAGTAGCCTTCATTGTCAATAAAAGAATAGGAAAAGCAGTACTGGGATACAACCCCCAAAATGACAAAATGATCTCAATTCAAATCAAGGCAAACCATTCAACATCACAGTAGTCCAAGTCTATGCCCCAACCACTGGTGCTGAAGAGGATGAAATTGATCAGTTCTATGAAGCCCTACAACACCTTCTAGAATTAACACCAGAAAATGATGTCCTTATGGGGGATTGGAATGCTAAAGTAGGAAATCAAAAGATAATTGGAATAACAGGCAAGTTTGGCCTTGGAGTATAAAATGAAGCAGGGCAAGAAATTTGTCAAAAGAATACGATGGTTATAGCAAACAACCCAAGAGATGACTCTACACATAGACATCACCAGACAGTCAACACAGAAATCAGATTGATTATGTGCTTTGCAGCCAAAGTCAGTAAAAACAAGACCTGGAGCCAACGGGGGCTCAGATCATGAGCTTCTCATCACAAAATTTAGGCTTAAATTGAAGAAAGTAGGGAAAAGCACTAGGCCACTTAGGTATGAACTAAATCATATCCCTGATGAATATACAGTAGGTGTAACAAATAGATTTAATGAATTAGATCTGATAGACAGAATGCCTGAAGATCTATGGACAGAGGTTCGCAACATTGTACAAGAGGTAGCAACTAAAACCATCCCAAAGAAAAAGAAAGGTAAGAAAGCAAGAAGCAAGAAGACTGTCTGAGGAAGCTTTACAAATAACTGAGGAAAGAAGGGAAGTAAAAGGCAAGGGAGAAAGAGAAAGATACACCCAATTGAAAGCAGAATCCCAGAGAATAGCTAGAAGAGATAAGAATGCCTTCTTAAATGAACAGTGCAAAGAAATAGAAGAAAGCAATAGAATAGGGAGACCAGAGATCTCTTCAAGAAAATTGGAGATATGAAGGGAACGTCTCATGTAAAGATGGGCATGTTAAAGGACCAAAATGGCAGGGACCTAACAGAGGCAGAAGAGATTAAGAAGAGGTGGCAAAATTACACAGAAGAACTATACAAGAACCAGCTTAACGTCCCTGATAACCATGATGGTATGGTCACTGACCTCGAGCCAGACATCCTAGAATGTGAAGTCAAATGGGCCTTAGGAAATCTGAGCAACAACAAAGCTAAGTGGAAGGGACAGTATTCCAGATGAGTTATTCAAAACCTTACAAGACGATGCAGTAAAAGTGCTACGCTCAATTTGCCAGAAAATTTGGAAAACTCAACAGTGGCCACAGGATTGGAAAAGGTCAGTTTACATTCCAATTCCAAAGAAGGGCAATGCCAAAGAATGTTCAAACTATCGCACCACTGCACTCATTTCACATGCTAGCAAAGTTATGCTCAAAATCCTACATGCTAGGCTCCAGCAGTATGTGGAACAAGAACTACACTCAGATTGTTCACAATCCATTACAAACAAAGAAGCCTGGTTCAACTCCTTTCACATAAAAATAATATATAGAGTTTCAATTTTCTTATTTCCTTGGCAATATTTTCAGGAAGTTTAGAAGAGAATTTTGGCTCAGCATTTTTTGACTAATATGACTTCACTGCCTACCCAAATCTGCTGTCCAGGTGCTGTTGACAGGCAACTTCAAATGCTTGGACTGATTGGCATGCTTTCAAACAGAGAGTTATCCTCTCAAAATCTTTCAAATGAGGGCCATCCTCAATAAAACAGAATACATGTTAACAGTTGTGTGAATGACTGATAATCCAGGGGCAATTCCTTTAGAAGGACTCTCTAATTTTACTAAGCATAAGATTAAAGTAAAGTGACACAGTGGCTCAGTGGCTAAGATGCTGAGCTTGTCAATCAGAAAGGTCGGCAGTTTGGCGGTTTGATTCCCTAGTGCTGCGTAATGGAGTGAGCTACCGTTATTTGTCCCAGCTTCTGCAAACCTAGCAGTTCAAAAGCATGTAAAAATGCAAGTAGAAAAATAGGAACCACCTTTGTTGGGAAGGTAACAGTATTCTGTGCCCCTTTGGCATTTAGTCATGCCAGCCACATGACCACGGAGATGTCTTTGGACAGCACTGGCTCTTTGGTTTTGAAACGTAGTTGAGCACCGCCCCCTAAAGTCGGGAATGACTAGCACATATGTACGAGGGGAACCTTTACCTTGAAGATCAAGGTAGCTTTTGAAAAGTATATCCTTTTTCAATTACCATAGCTTACCTCTCCTCTGGTGCAAGGAACCGCATCAGAATATCTGGAAGTACAAAGAGATCCCTCTTCACTGTTATCATCTGGAAGCCCAAATGTAGCTGTGCAATTGACAGCAAAATATTTGTAAGGTCTCCAGGTCTGCCCATAGTCCTGGGACCTCTCCAGTACCATGGCTGCTGGGCGGGGTGACTTGAAGACTACGATGATGTGGGTCAGATAGAACTCCGTTTCCAGATCCAGCCTGATTTCTTCTCTGTGCACCCCTTGAGCGGACTGCCACCAGGAGCCAGGATGCAGGAAGAAGTCATCAGTCATCTCATCAGGATGGTGAGAGTTGTTCGGCTGGTTGGCATTGCATTTGGTACACTTGGGCATTCCACAGGAGCCATGGTGCAGGTTGTGCTCTGGATAAAAACAGTAGAGTTCTGTGCTGTTCTGTCCACATGTGGTAAGTGTAGTCGGTATCCTGCCTGTTGCTAGATTTCCCACTGCAGGATTGCAGGAATGCCCATCACAACGGAAAGCTCGTGGCTTCATTGAACCTGCAAGAAGAGGAGAGATAACAAACCAATTCACTGCACTGCACTATTCAACCTGCTTCCTCAAATGCTTCCTGAACACTTAAGGTCCTATTATTTCATGGCTCCTTATCTTGCCTTCCTTTTTATCTTTCATATTGATGGGTGGCTATTAAAGAGAGTGGTTGGTTGAGTTTGGATTTTTGAAAATACTAACTTTTAAATCCTTTATTTTAGAAGCAGGCAGGGGTGGGTTCCTGCCAGTTCTAACCTCTTCTATAGAGGAGGTTCCACAAATCTACAGTGCCATTTAGAACAGGTTCCAGCTCCCTCCCCCACCCGTCCGCACATCATCAAGATGAAGAGCGAGAGGAGGAATTCTGGGAGTTGAAGTCCACAAGTCTTAAAGCTGTCAAGTTTGAACACCCCTGGGAGTTTTTTTCTAAAGGGTTAGGGATGCAAGGGTCTTGTAACTTGACAGCTTTAAGACTTGCGTGCTTCAAATGCCAGAGTTTCTGAGCCAACATTTTGGTTGCTAAGCAAGAACGTTGTTAAGTGAATTTCACCACATTTTACAAGTTGGCCACACCCACCAGTCACATGGCTGGCAAGCCACTCCCACCCAGTCACATGGCCAGCAAGCCACTCCCACAAATCAGGCCACACCTACAGAAGAGATTGTAAAAAAATGTGAAACCCACCACTGGAAGCAGGGTATATGATGCGAAATCAGTGAAGATATCTAATAAGAGATAATGAGGAGAAATAATGGAGGTAACAGAATAAAGCAAATGTAAAAATCTGCAAGGTGTGAACAACAACTTTAGAGAAGCGGATAATAAAGTGCTAATCGGGTGCCAGTACTTGGCTTTGGAGGATCCTGGAGGAAGTGAATTATCTGGATCCTTTTCAGTAAGAATTCATGTCATGTTCCAGCATCGAGATAGCATTGGTTCTGCTTGTGGATGACCTGGGGTGAAGGAGATGAATCCACCCTGCCCTCCTGAATCTTTTAGAGGTGTTCAATAGCATCGGCCATGGTTTGGGCTGGCTCTGGGGATTGGGAGTGGAGGATGTGTTTTGTATTGATTCTTCTTCTTCTGGGGCTGATTCCAGTCACTGTTGCTGGGCTGAGGAGAAGTCAAGCCCTAGGTTACTCAGGGCTTGGGTACTTTGTCTTTCCATCTTGGAAAGGAAAGAACCAAAGCAGGGGTGTGATACTAGGGGCCCATGGGTCAGATGCGTCACAGGCAGGCCATGCCCACCCCAGGTCTGTGAAGGAAAAAAACATCATGAAATGTCACGTGACATCAACATGATGGCACGAGTTTGACACCTATGAACTAAAGGGGAAAAAAAGGCAAACCTCAGATTTGATTTTTTATATATCTATCTCTCTGTCTCTCTACCTCTATATAATGAACCGAATCTGTGATCTTTTTCCTTTAGTTTCTGCAAGTGTGTGTGTGAGAGAAAGAGAGGGGGAGGGAGGGGGGAGAGAGAGGGGGGGAGAGAGAGGGAGATGCAGTAAAATGTTTAACCTGGGGGCCAATCGAAATTGGCAGCAATATGTTGATTTTAATTCACATTACTTCTGTTACGTTGTGTTGAACATGAAACAATAGTCAGTTCTATGGTGTTTCTTATTCCTTATATGGAGGAATGGAGAGAGAGAAGAGGTAGCAAATTAGGATACATTACTGATTCCAATAAAGGAGAATATTTGTAGTTCAGGTTCAAAATAAGGGACCCTTGATGTTCTCTGAGCTTGGTTGTTTTCTTGCAGACATTTCATTACCCAAACTAGGGAACGTCATCAGTACTAGTGATTAGACTAAACAGTGCTAGACCAGACTACCTTAGACTAGCACTGATGTTAGTTACCTGGTTTGGGCAATGAAATGTCTGCAAGAAAACAACAAAGCACAGAGAGCACCAAAGATCTCTGATTTAAATCTATGCATTCCCAGAAATCAATGAGAATATTATAATATACAGAAGATTTCTTGAGAAAACATTAAAGACGCACCTTTAGAGTAAAAGGCTGTGGGGAAATGTAAATGGAGAAGAGCATACTTTGGCTTGTGCAAATGGAAATCTTCTTTGTGATCCTCTGACTTAAGGTGTAAAGCTAGGGGTGAGTAAGATGTGTTCCATATGCATAAGGTTCTAACCCAACAGAAACCTTTGCACCAACTTTGTTTCACAAGGGAACCTGCCTACGTATTAATACGAATGATCAGGGAGATGAATGGGGATGAAAATTATGAAGGAAAATTATGAACGGAAGTGAAAAGTATGATAGTACATGTTTCACCTCTTAAAACCAGCAAACCAGCCAGCAAGCAAGCCAACTTTTTTTCAGTTCTTATAGATGAGATCAGTAAATCTTCCCCCCCTCTTAAATTTCCTAGCTTTTTACCTTGTAGAACAGAGTCAGAGTCAGTATGGCTTAGTTAAGGCACCAGGCTAGAAATCAGGAAACTCTGAATTCAGGTCCCTTTCACTTAGCCGTGAAAAGCCATTTGGGTGACCCTGAACCAGTCACTCAAGAAGACAAGGGGCAAAGGACTTCTGAACAAAAGTATTCCAGAAATCTGCAAGGTTTTGTCCTTGCAGTTAGTCCAAGCATCACCAGGAATTGAAAACTGACTTAAAGACACAGGACAGGGCCCAAAAAAAAAAGTCAACAGTTCCTGTTGAACTGTTGTGTGGTTAAGAACAGCAGTAGAACATAAGGCAAATGAACACAGGGAAAAGTTGGTTGTGGGGGAAGGGTTGGTTCAAATGATGGGGTTAAGAGGCTCACATTGGAAAAAAATCAATGTGATTGCTTGGCTTCCCAATCAGGCAGCACATCCATCACTCACTTATTCCCTGAAATGTGGGGTCACAGTCATGGGGCAGTATGGATGAAGGAACAGAAGCAACTTGGGACCTAGCCTGAATACCAAATGAGCCTCTTTGAATAATTCATAGAAAGCATAAACAATCAAGATTGTAGTGCATTTTTCTTCTCTGGGCCCCAGGTGCTGCATGTCATTGAGAATTTGGCTCTTGATTGATGGCTTGTTCAATAATCCCTGCTCCTTGGCTATTTATGTATTTATTCCACAGTCCCCAGAGGGGTTCAGAGGGGTGGCTCCTTGCTGGAGGTGGCTTGATTAAAGAATGGCTCCATTGAGGGTGAGTCACACAGCTGGAAAAGCAAAACTGGGTAACCTCTTCCATGGGTGATGGCTGAAACAGACAATTCCAATGGACATCAAAGTGTTAACTAGTCAATGGGTGATTTGTTATCCTTTTTGAAATCATATGTAGAACTCAAACAAATTGGAAAAGAAATTGAAATGTTTATACGGAATTCAACTGCTGATATGTGCACTCAGAAGAAAGATGTATGCAATCATCATTGGTGTAGGGCCCTACAATTTTTCAGCAGTCATCAAGTGTACTTTGCAACACTTTATTTTTCTTCAGTGAAAAACCATATAGTTTTGTAGGGTTTTTTTCCCTTGTTAAGTACATTTCTCCAGAAGATGCTATTGTCAGGTAAGAAAATGATATATTTTTTTAAAAGGGTGGCCTGACTATTATTGTATGGTCTGTGCTCTTTTGTGTTGATTTTCATGAGAATTTCTACTGTTAATGTGTTTTAAATTTCTAAAATCTTCCAGCTGACTCCAGTTGGGTTTGCACTGTAGGTTTACAACTTGGGCGTTGTTTTAAAAATCCTGCCTTTATAATGTTCTACACTTGTTAGATTTCGGAGAAACTGTTCGACTATATACCGCAATAGCAATAGTACTTAGACTTATATATCACTACATAATGCTTTACAGCACTATGTGAGTGGTTTACAGAGTCAGCATGTTTTCCCCAACAATCTGGCTCCTCATTTTACCGACTTCGGAAGGATGGATCAACCTTGAGCAGGTCAGGATCGAACTGCTGGCAGTGAGCAGTGAGTTAACCTGCAATACTGCATTCTAACCATGTGCCACCGCATATAGGCATGACCGCACAAAGTTAAACATTTCAGAGGATAGTATTGTCTTGAATTATATTATCTAGTAATGGAACTTGATAACTGGACAATATAAATGGTTTCCCTGAACTATTGCTGCAACTAAGACTGATATTGCAACATTAGAAAGATAAATATACATATGTCCCCATTTCCTTAATGGATTGAAAGCTTGATTTTGCTTGCTCCTTATAAGCGAATTGCCTAGAGGTTGACTTTGTATGGATAAATATAATGAAATATGGGATTCATTTATACAAAATACAGTAGGTTTAAAAAAGCATGATAGTTATATAAGTGTACCAAAACTCTGTGTGTGTGTGTGTGTGTGTGTGTGTGTGTGTGTGTGTGTGTGTATACTTGCAGAATGTTTGCATTAATTATATACAGAATGGTAAGTGTATAATTCTGTATATAATTAATAATGTTACAACATGTAGTGTACGCTATATTTTGCTTTTTTCCTGTTATCTTTTTTTTACTTTTTAAGCACCTGTTATGCATTTTCTATTATGTCTATACTTTTGCTTTGTATCTTTTTTCTTTGTTATTACTCTTAAAAGCAATAACATTCATATTAAAAAGTAAGCCCACTTATGAGTACTGTTGTGGTTTAGATGTGCTTCTTAAATTGTTCTGTCTTTGCTATTTGGAATTTAATATATTGCAACTGTATCAATGCACTGAAGTTAATTTAAAATTTAAAAGAATAACCTAAAGGGAACCACATCAGAAGCAAAAGTGGGTAGAATATGAAGGTATTGTAGGTATGATAGGTACTGTGTGTAAAACAGTTTTTGTAAAGGAGAAAAAAATGTCAGGGATCCAATCAGGCAAATGGAAAGGCTGCACTCACTCTCTTGTCCGTCTAGAATGCAAGGTGAGAGGTGGGCAGATTACGATTAACAGATTAACAGAGTTGGAAGGGACCTTGTAGGTCATCTAGCCCAACCCCCCACCCAAGCAGGAGACCCTACACCATTTCTGGCAGATGGCAGTCCAGTCTCTTCTTCTGGAAAGGTTCCAGAGATAAAGCTGGAATTGCCAGTGAGGGAAACAGTGCAGGGTGGGAAGAAGCATGGAACAATGTAGAACCACAATGACACAGAGGTCATTGTTTGGGAGAAGAGCAGAGACAGATGTGACATATAGCTAGAATGCCAATTTTTTAAAATTCTTATCCACTGAAGATGAATGTTTGAGAAAATAAATGTGATACTTCAGAGCTGCTTGTATGGAATTTCAGTCCCTGTGTATAATTATAGCTGCTTGGGATACAGAGAACTCCAGGTCTTCTTATTCAAGTAGAAACTGCTTGTCCTGGATGTGCCATACATACAATTTGGCAAATAAACACCCCCGCCACACAGAGCTAAGCATAATTTTATGGAGCTTTTCCCCTGTAGAACTGGCTCTCCTCAGAAATAAGCAGCACTTGTTAGTGTTTGGAAAATGAGTGAAAACTTTTTATTATGTACAGAAGCATTCAGGATTGAGATGTGGAAGATGTATGTACTTAGGAAGTAGAGGGGTGTTGCTCTTCATGAAATGGTCACATTTATTATTATTTCCTTCATTATGTTAATTAGATATTATGTAGGGTTTGGTTAACGGCACACCACTTATGTAAGCAGCTTCGGTTTTTTTTAAAATTGAAATGGTATAAAAGCACTTGTAATAAAAGGGGACTGGAAAACTTCCTAGAGAATAAGGTTATCAGGGGCTTCTCATCGTGATGGTTTGTTTTTTTATTGTGTAGCAATGTTGGTGGGAAAACATGAGGGACAATTATGTCCTCATGTCCTATCTCTGAGCTTCCTATTGGCAGAGCTTTACAGAAAACAAAATTGTTGGCCTGAACCTGCACTGCTTTGCTTATTTTCTTATGTACTCTGATTAAATCACACTCTCTGCTGCAATCTAATTTACCCTTTGGTTTTCAACCGTGTCCAGCAGAACTTTTCATATATCTCATTGGCCCCCTTCTGTGTTCCTAATTGGGATGGGAGGGTGAATATAAATCACTGTAACTAAACTATTTTGACTACCCTGAGACAGCAATGTGACTTAGCTTTCTGTGAAAAGTTGCAATGTTATACTGGGGCCCCATTAATACCACCCAACTGAATATAATCAACCTCTGTCAAGCAAACCATCAGTGCTTTAGTATTAGTATTCCTCTCTATTATCAACAAATAAACAAACCAAGTTCTCCAACTGAAAATTAGTGAGAGCAGGAAACAGAATCCCATGAAAAGTTAAGTACGGATTTACATAGCATATTAAGCATCACAAACACACACATCATATTTAGAAACATCATGTACTGTCCATTCTACCCTGCACTTGTAGGAAAACATTAGGAAGAGAAAAATGTCCTTTCTATTAAAGCAATAATAATTTCAGCAATAATTTTCAGGATCAGAATGATGTGGAGCTCCAATGAATGAAGTTTATGGCTTAGCATTATATAGAAACCAGTCATCCACAGCTTCATTCAAAATACCATAACATTGTTCTGTATATAAATCCAGCTAATAGATGATGTTACTGGGGCCAGCAGAGACCCCACAGAAATCTATCTCCCTAAATTTTAGCCCAGGATTAAAACTGTCCACCAGCTTTGTCTAGCAAAGAGCCCCTTCCGTACTCCTGCAATCCTCTCTTTATATTTGCTGTTAAACAAATTAGAAGAGCTCAATTTTGCATGATTTTTGCAGGAATGGGACAGTGGGATCCACTTGTCATTTTGTTCTTATTGTACAAGTCTGAGTATCTGGTGAAACACACACACACACACACACACACACACACACACACACACACACACACCAGAGGTGGTATTCAGCCAGTTCTGACCAGTTCTGAAGAACCGGTAGTGGGAATTTTGAGTAGTTTGGAGAACCGGCAAATAGGCTGGCCCCGCTCCCACTGCCTCCCAGCTGATCTTCTTTTGTTGCCCTGAACAGGAGAATGGAACTGAAAAGCAGGTTAGTGGGGTGGGGAGAGAATGGGGATTTTGCAGTATCCTTCCCCCGCCATGCCACAAAGCCACACCCACAAAGCCACACCACACCCACAAAGTCATGCCCACAGAACCGCTAGTAAAAAAATTAAATCCCACCACACACACACACACACACACACACACACACACACACACACACACCAGTAAGGACTCCTGTGTCCACAAATTTGTTTTGAATTACAGACCTGAACAGAGCTTGAGTTTCCTTCATACAAAAACCCATGTAGGTTATTCTGAACTTTTGAGCAATGTAAAATAGTGAGGAGTGGTGGTGTTTTAGTAAAAGAAATACAAGTTGGAAATCTTATCTGCATATCATGTAGGTATCTAGCAAGAGTCCCAGTCTTTGTTATGAGATGATAGGGAGAGATTGCAAACTAATAGCGTGGGTCAATATAACTTGGGCTTCCTGCTTTTTCCAAACCATTCAGCATTACCAAGTAAGATTGATGGGCCACATGAACAATTCTTAAGGATGCTTCAAACTGAAGGCATCAAGGAGAAGGAGGTCTGCTTTATTTTTGCAGAAGCTGTCTGGGATGCATGCAGACTAAACACTGACCTTTGCTCCAAGAGGACCTTGAATGAGGCAAGGGGCTATAAAGGACACCTGTGCTGTCAAAACATGGTCTGCCTCCATTGCCCCTTCATCCACAATATTTTGCTTTTACGACACCTCAGAATCGGGTACCAAGAGGGGAGAAGGAGAAAGGAAAGAATCAACGGCAGATTCTCTCCTTCCTACCTTAGATGCCAGGCCTTCTTGAGTCAGCTCTATGTTGCAATTCATCACAAGATGATTTTACAAGACCTCCAAAGCAAAAGCCAAACGATCAAACATTTAATTTCCTTCCCACCACAAAATGGGAAGTCAGGTCCGTGGGGTTCTTAGTCATGCCAAACAATAAAGCTACATACAGCCAATGAGAGCCTTCCGGTTTTCCATATCGGTGTGGGATAGCTGAACATAGATAGGGCAGAGACAAAACAAGATTCTTCTTTCCTTGCTTGGCATTTTGCAATGCTTTAACAAATAAGAATTTGTGAACATCTGGATTGGCAACAGGAAGAGGGATTTAAAAAAAGAAGCAACAACCTCTTAATTCTGTCATGCCTGTGAGAAATCAAGCTAAATATTATCAAAACTTTATCAAGCTAAAGTTTTTTTTTCTATAGCAGTAATGTCCATACTGCATTATACCACATATCTGTTGTTTTATTGATCAAATGTAAGGGATAGCCAGAGACTATAATTTTCTATAGCTATTGGACCAAAATCTTTATTGAATCTTATTGAGAGCTATCATGCTGGAAAGAACAAAGAGCAAGACACAAACCTGGATTAAACTGTTGAACTGAAATGGAACTTGCATATTACATATTTGCAGTGTGCTATGTAGCCTTTTGGATGCTTATGTAGTCCTTTGGATCTGAGAGTCAACAGTTCCCTCCAGCCATTTTTTCAATGCTTTCATTATTATTTGATTAGTAGGGAATCTTAGCAAATCATATTTGAATCATTAGGCAGGCTCTATGGCTTTCTGGGGTGACAGATCTTTGGCTGCCATTCAAAGGAACTAGTACATTGTACTTGGACTTTTTTTTTTTTTTTTTACAACAGAGCCAGAAAATCCTGGTCTGAAATCTGTGGCACTATCCAGCTATTATTACGTGAAGATTTATCCTGAGAAGGGGTTTTGCTCTGCCAGATGGCAGCAAAAATACCCAGCAGTGCTGATCAGCCTCCATAGCATTCCTCAACAATCTGACCTTACAAAACGGTTTTCTTGTAATCTCAAGGGATCAGAAGTTTAGAGTTGTTGGGTTGTTGTTGTTGGTTTTTTTGCAAAAGTATAGCAATCTTGCATGAGGTCTCACAAGATTTTGGCCACATGGAAGCCCTTGGGCCATTGCGGTCATTCCACAACCACCCCTAAGGCCGGAAAAAAGTTGCTGATTTAGGTATCCAGCTGCCCATCCCTTCACAAACAGGAAGAATGTTGCAGGATGGAGTTCAGGGGTGGGATTCAAATAATTTAACAACCGGTTCTCTGCCCTAATGACCACCTGGGTAGGCGGGGCTCAGTGGTCATGTGATTGGATGAGTGTGGCCAACTCAACATCACTCAGGACGATGGGCGCTTCGCCTTAGCTGTTGCAATGTAATAAGGGTTAACCGGAGAAGCAGTTTCTGTAAGCAGGGCAATAAAGATTACGCTAGGAACATGACCAGAATGTTTCCTTCCTGCCTTCCTTACAGGATTAGCCCTGTAAAGTGGGGAAAAAACAAAAGGAGATTTCTTCCAACAATTGGTTCTCTGAACTGCTTAGAAAGTTAACAACTGGTTCTCCCGAATAGGTGCGAACTGGCTCCACCACTGATGGAGTTCTACAAGGAACATGTCACTGGATGATGTGTTACATCATTGGGAATGGCTGAAGGCAACCCTCAGCCCAATGAAAGCACACACATGTGCAGATTGCAGGGGGGAAAGGTTCTGTGTCTATGGACACGACCTATCTTTGGTTCCCACCCACCTCAGTTTCAATGAATAGCATTACTGGTAAGTTTGGAAAAATCTGTTATCAAAACTGCTGCCAGCCAGCAGAGAAACGGAATGGGTTTTCTATATGACGGTTTGCTTAGGTACATGTTTTCCATGCAGGCAGCCAGGATCCCATTCAGCCCCAATGTTGTAAGCTACACTAGGGAAAGATTCCTATGCAAAATCTGGAAAAGACTTTGCCAGTCAGTTGCTAAACCATAGGTTCACTTGTTTGGTTTGGCTTGATGCAATATGTGAATCCAGCTATCGTGCCTTGTAAACCATAATTTGCAGCTTAGCGTGTTGTATGAACATAGGCAATGATGATTAACTTAATTGTTAGGTAATCCAGGGCCGAACAGTGTCTTTTTAAGCCTTCTAAATTAGTGTCTTCTAAGGCAGTGTTTTTCAACCTTTTTTGTGCAAAGGCACACTTTTTTCATGAAAAAAATCACGAGGCACACCACCATTAGAAAATGTTAAAAATTTTTAACTCTGTGCCTATATTGACTATATATAAGGTGTTTTTCCCACGGCACACCTTACACTATGTCACGGCACACTAGTGTGCCGCGGCACAGTGGTTGAAAAACACTGTTCTAAGGGGAATTTTTTGTCTCAAGAAATGAAGCCTTATGCTTCAGAGACACTAGGGGGCTGTCTAAACACAGAAGGCTTTGCCTCAAACTCCCTCTCTAATTTTTATGCCGGGGATAGTTTTTAGAATATAAAATTGTTCTTCTAAATGTCTTTCTAAAGGTATTTTTGTTGAAAAACCAAGGGGCCACTTTTACATAAGTGAACAACGTTGATTCAGGTTTGGTACCTCCATCCCATTCTTCTATGTTCTTATCATGCCTTATTCCACTTAAACTTTGTGTCAGGTGCTTTGCCGTACCGAAATTTTGAGCATGCAGTTGCATACACATAACCCACCCCAACATTACATTCATATTCAATGCATGAAATAAGGTAAAACTCATTTGCAGAATAGGAAATCTTAACATCCAAACTGGCATTGGCATCATGTATTCTCCCCCCCCCCCCCCCTTGAAAAATTAGGCAAAACTAAACATTCTTCCCTGACACTCTACATTAAATTGTAAGAACGGGAAATTCCTGACTAGCTTTTCTGGTTTTAAAATGAGGACAAGAGCTATTATCATAAGTAAATTCCAACAGATGGTAAAATCTGCAGATCAAAATGAGGGCTGAATGGAGACTTTTTAACTGATTTACCAAACTCAAATTGAATACGAAAAGAGACTCGTCTGAAGCATCTGCAGTTTAAACGCCTTTTCTGCTTATTTCTGCTTACCTGCTCCAAGATGGGCAAAAATAATATACTCCAGGAACACGATCAGCGTTAAGCTTTTATGTTGCGTGACTCCGTCTAGGAAATCCATCTTCGCCACCGACGTGAGGTCGAAAACAGTAATTAAGGCTATTTTACATGTCTGGTGCCCACTCAACCTTTGGCAGGAAAAAGAAAACAAAACTCCAAGCCCTCGTAATTTATTCGGATGGTTCTGGGACTGCCGGGTTTTCGCCCTGTCATTTCTCTTTAAGCTCCCCCTTCCTTTTCCCCAAGGGGTCGCGTTTCCCAAGCCGCCGCGCTCTCTCGCTGCGTGTCAGTCCCGGCCGTCCATCGCCGCCAAGTAGCTCAAGCCCCACTGGCGGGCTTAGAGAGAGGGGGAGACATCCCCCCTTCTCTCCCCCGGCTCGCCCCTCCGGAGACTCGGCGAAAGTCGCGCGGGATTGCCAAAGGCAGCCGTGCAGCGAGCAGGCGCCAAAATCGCTGCTGGTGCTGCTGCTTCTCCTCCACCGCGGACCTTTTGGGTCAAAAACACCAGGCACTGTCAATCGGTCTCAAGGGGCCTGAGCTCCCGATTCCACCCCGGGAATCTCTTATCTTGGGCTGGTTCTTTCGTCTCCCCGTCCTCCACCGCCCACCCGAGTCCTACCTCGGATCTCCTAGCGAGAGTGCATTCCGGGGCAAAGCTGCCTTAGGTGCCACCATACCGGGCTTTCTTTTGGCTCCTTTACTCCGAGGCAGCGGGCCGGGGCACGGGGAGGGGGTTACTCAGAGGGGAGGACGATACCCCAGAATTTCTGGGCGATCCGACCTGCGAAGTCGGGCGCTTGCCTCGCGCAAAATCCGGCGACCGAACTTTCTGACACTTAAGAACAATCAACTAGTGGAACGGGCGTTGCCTTCGGAAGTTGTGGGAGCTTCGTTACTTGAGACATTTTATTGGGCTGCCATTTGTCAGAAACGGTGTAGGGTCTCCTGCTTGAGGTGAGGGGTTGGACTAGATGACCTATAAGGTCCCTTCCAATTCTGTTAATCTGTTAAATCTGACCACCACGGCATCCTCGTCGCGACCCTCCCCCCCACTTCTTCCTTCTCGCTTTCTGCTTCATAGACGGAGCAGAAACCAGCGATCGCATCCCACGCTCCATTCAACCTCTCAGCCCCTCGGTGGTGAGACCCGATCCGACCAAGCGTGCGGTTTAGATCCCACTCCCTCTCTCTATCCCTCCACAATCGGGCAACAGCCGCACGTTTTTAAAGACAGGCTGTGTGTGGGGGGGGGGGGGGGACGACGACACACATTTCCCGCCTTCACTCTTTGAGGCTTTCGTCTGATCCGGGGAGGGGGCCGAGGAGGAAGAACGAGCCCACCCGAACGCAACGGCGACGGGAAAGGGTGCTCTCTTCTCAACCCCGTAGAACTTCCTTCCCGTCGCTTATGGACGCGTGTTCGGGTTTGTTTAAACTCGGTTGTTTCTACAGAGAGTCGGGCAAGGATTCTCCCCACGAATCTATCCGTCTGGTTAAGAATGGATTGTCGACCGCAGGGGCTGGACGGCACCGCGGCTGCCCGGGTCGTTCTGTCTCCTTGCCTGTCGCTGATGGGACTGCATTCCCTCGCCTGTCTCTGCAGCGCCCTCTCTCGGACGACACGCCCCATCACTCCCAATCGTCAGGTCTTTATTACGTTGCTAGAATTATGGACCTGTCCTGTGTAGGGACTTTTTATTTTATTTAATTAGTTTGTCAAACATGTAAAAGATAACAGGTATGAGTATAAACATAAATGTGAACACAGTAAGTGGGTACGAATAAATGGAGACAGTAGGACAGGGACGGTGGACACACTAGTGCGCAGGCCCTTGGACCACTTAAGGATGGTGCTGGTTAAAGGGAAAGTTGCAAGGAGAGAAAATGGTAGATTTCCAACTCTTTTTGTGTGCTGTTCAAGATGGGCATCAGTACAGAATAGAGGGAATACTGGTTTGTGGTCTCAGATGTCCTACAAAAAGACAAGGTGAAAAATTCCAAGCGTTTTGTTTCTCTGACTCAACTATAACTCATTTCCTGATAAGGTTTCCCCCCCCCCCCCAGCAGTTGGTTGGGCATTTTACTTCCAGTTGGTCTCCCTTGGTTTCCCTTTGATTAGCATCATCTTTAAGTGATTGAGATCTGTTACATTTAAAAAAAAATTACTTTGCTTTTCTACTTACAAAGCATTTAGTAGTACAGTTTTAATGTTACAAATAATAACTGAAATTTAGTAAAGGCCAAAGATTTTATTCTATATATTCAAAAGGGCAACTACTACAGAATGAAGATGTCAATACTGTACTGATCATTGCAAGATCTTTTGAAAGTTAAATGCCAATTCTTCCACAGCTTCACTGGTTTTAAGTTTACTTCTGAATTTCGTTTTGAGTTTTTGCAAGCCCCACATGGCCTGAATCTGTAACACCTGAATCAGAACATAGGCCCTTCTAATTCCAGATTTTGCAGTTTTAATTTCATACTATACCCACCATGAGCCGAATGCGTTTAGGTAGTTCACTAGAGAGTAGTAATTTCCATGTGGTTATATTTTCTAATATAACTAGGATTCAAGGTATTTGGCCCATGAATCAAGGATACTTAATAGGACTGCCATCAATTTTAACAGAATATTAGAGTTGGAAGGGACCTTGGAGGTTTTTTAGTCCACCCCCCTACCCAAGCAAGACATCCTAGGCCTACACAATTCTGGATAAAAGGCTGTCCAATCTCCTCTTAAAAACCTCCAGTGATGAAGCACCTACAACTTCTGAAGAAAAGCATTCCACTGAATAATTGTTCTCACTGGAAATTCTCCTTAATTCTAGGTTGGAGCACCCCTTGATAAGCTTCCATTCTTTACTTCTTGTCCTACCCACAGATGCTTTGGAGCATAGGTTGACCTCTTCTCTCTGACAGCCTCTCAGATATTAGAAGTTTGCTATCATGTCATTCCTAGTACTTCTCTTCATTAGACTAGACATACCCAGTTCCGCAACCATTCATCCTATGTTTTAGCCTCAATCTCTCCAATCATCTTTGTGGCTCTTATCTGCACTCTTTCCAGAGTCTCAACACCTTTTTATATTGCGGTGATCAAAACTGGTTGCAGTATTCCAAGTGTAGTCTTACAAAAGCAATGTAAAGCAATACTAGCAATTTCATGTGATCTTGGTACTATCCTAGGACTGTATTGGCTTTTTTGGCAGCTGCAAAAAACACTGCTGGCTCATATTCCACTAGGACTCCTTGACCATTCTCGTAGTTATTTTAGTAACCTTAGACATCCAGATCCTCCAGGAGGTTGTTCAATATCCTTTTGAAGCATCCCGTTTGACTGTCCCAGACAGCTCCCAGATAAGTCCACAATTCTGCAGTATGTTTTCATTGGCCACTTGAAGTCACTTGAATGTGTTAGTTGTGTCTTCTCCAGGGGAGACTCATCCATGAGAGTTTGGATATCCTCACCAATATTAGTATGAAAACTGACTTTTCTGGATAGACCTACTTAATTATTACAACATTTAAAAATCAACTTTTCAAGTAGATGCGCTGGAATTCAGCATATTTCTTTCCTACTCAGCATGGACTTTTATGATGGCCTCCAAATGCCTAAAACATGTATAAACTTTACTTACAAGACCCTGAGATTACACGAAATATTATTGATTCTATTTATAGTTTCAGCATATACATATTTTATTGCTGTATTGTTATTTTAGACTTATTGTTTAATCATTCCATTGTTGATCATACTTCAAATATCATTAAAACGCTTTGGGATTTCTGGAAAGAAAGAGGGAGGCATAAATATTTCATTAAAAGACATGGCGAGAAAGTAGAAGAGGCTCTCTGTAATGTCATGCTCAAAAATAAAAAATATCTGAATATTTGAACATTTGCTTATATATAGTCAGGTGGATGTGTTTTGCCAAATTTCCAATTCAAAGCCTGCAAAATCTCTGGGTCCTGTATGGGATAAAGAACCTTCCCATGTCTGTGTACAAAGTACAGGAGCAAATCAACTGTGATTCAGTGCAACAGAGCAACCAGATGTGGAGAACCAGATTGGAGAATAAACAGTAGGCCTGTCAATGATTCCTCAGGAGGAGGCAGCAGCTCAAACCAATAGGATGGTGAGGGGTGTAAAATAGGGCGTTCTTCTCCAGAGGATTGGAGGAAAAGCCAAACATTGACCTGCTTTTATCAAAGGTCACTAGAATAGAACCTCAACTCTCTTCTAAGTCTTGTCTTTCTGCCACAGCTGTCCATCAGGCACCAGCCTTCCCTTACAAGCCATGTCTACTCTGAAAGCAATTTGTGGTGGGCTCCCCCTCCATCCTCTTCCAGAGAATAGAGGCCGAAAGAGTGGAATCCCTCATGCTCCTGTGAGAAGCCCAAATCTCACGGAAAGTGAAGAAAAAGTAAGAGTTTGTACAATTTTTCTCTTTGGACATTACCCCTATTTTCCTACAAAAAGTCTCTCCATTAGCTAGAGCTACAAGCTCTGCATTCCTAAAATGTTCCCTAGAACTGAGTTGGGTTAATCACTCTGATAGAGTTAGATATGCTTCTTAAAGCAGGTATGGTGGTCTCTGCCCAGCTATATTATTGATAGCTACGAGTTGTGAATATAAACAGTGCACAGTTCTATATTGCCCTTATTGTCTTTCTATCAGGTATGTTGAGTTCCAATGCCTATCTCTGCTCATCACACCCTTAACAACATGGTCTTGCTCAAGAATTTCCAATTTTTCAGCATTAAGAAGTTCTGTTGCTGGGACTTTCTGAGTGTATCTTTCTTTATGGTTCTGTTCAGTAAAAGGTGAGGCCCTTCTGCATAGATAATGCCCTTTTGAAATGGGAGTAGCAATATTAATAAAACACTTATCTTAATTCAAGGGACAATGATAGCAAATATAACCTGAGGACCAGAGCTATATATTGTGTCTATTTTCAGTCTGAATTTGTAGTAATTTTTTTTTGCTCCTGGGTTTTATGTCATGTCCTTTGGTTTCTGTAAATAACAATGTAGCTTTGTTTATAAGATTGTCTAAAGGCAAATATCCATGGGAACTTTTCATTAGTTGATTTTAATATCCTTGAATAAATCAAAACATATTTGCAGGAATTTTCTTCCAGTTATTTCCTGAATTCTCTTGCTTCCAAACTGCTTTGTTAATTGAAATATGTGACAGTAACATCCTTCATGTTCTTTTTCTTTCTCTGAAGCCTAAGCAGATTAATACTTGCCTCTGTTTTCACTGCCCATTCCCTTAAGGTCAACTTGGGATTGTCTTCCTGCTTTTCACCCTCAAAACATAGAAAACAGCCTTTTAGCAATGAACAGAAGCCAAAAGGGAGAATGAGATGCTAATGGTAAAGCCAAGTGAGTCCTTACAGGTGAGGGAACAGGTTGCCCAAATCTTTTGCTGAATAAGTGCTTTTGCCTATAGTGCAAAATATATCCATTTCAGTACCTCACTGGATATGCCAGCAGAAGAGGTCATGTTTGTTTGCATGAGCATAGAATCCTAAGACTGGAAGGGGCCTTGAGGGTCTTCTACTCCAACCCCCTGTTTAAGGCAGGAGACCTATACCATCCTAGTCAAATAGTTGTCCAGTCTATTTTTGAAAACTATCAGTGATGGAGCACCCACAAGATTGGAATAGTATTGGCAATAAGATTCATTCTGCGCTAGGAGTGTCTTCAGTGGTTTGTTTGTCAAAGTCTTGAGAACATTTGTGGCAGCATGTTTGAAACCTCCTCCTCTTCCTCCTCTCCTCCTCCGATGCACATTAAAAGGATGGGACTCCAATGATATGACCACAAGCATTATCTTGACTTTTTTTTCATCCTCCCGCCCTTCATCACTCTGTGGTCACCTTGTTCTGTACTTCATATGAAAGCAGGAGATCAACTTGTGATGGTGTGGGGAATGTTATAGGCCTGGTTACACACCTTTGTCTATTGCAACTTTAGTGCTGTCTCCTAGCATTGCCATCTGTGGAAATTGCTCTGCCTAATATTAGGCATCTGTCTCCCGAGTTGATCCAGTATATAAATAAATATATATGATAAAATATGCTAAGTGAGAACAACTTTACTCCCAAAAAGTGTGCGATTTTACCCATTTTCAACAACCAGCAGTGGTTCAGCAACTGAAAATACTTTTTTTAAAAAAAATTGACACTTTTAACAAAAGGTCAGAAGTCTGGTAGCAACTTTTCCATCTAACAGATTTCATTTAAAGTTGTGTTAAAAAGCCGCTGCCTTAATAGCATTGGTTAGTTGGAAAAGGTGCTACCAGACTCTAAATTGTTTGCCATCAGAGACTAACACAGCTCCCCTAATAAAAACGAAATTCTATTTTGTATCTAGCTCACCTCCTGATAAGGGTAGCTGTATTTGTTCTTATATTTTTAAGACAGTGTAAACTGTGAATAATATTGTGTCTACTGTGGCATTATCACATTATTCTTAGGGCTTGGCTTCAGGAGAATCTCTCTTTATTGGCTCTTTGTTGTAAACCAACTCTTCTGGCAAAAATGTGAAGTTCCAGTCTTATGGATGTAGACAATTGTTACTGCTTTGAAATATGTTCTTTTGCCTTTTAAGTGACAACATTTTGTTTTGGTAAGGTCAACTATCCTGAGCTGGATGTCCTCCTAAAGTGTGAGGTCTAAGTCTTAGGAAACTGGCAGCTGCAGTGCCAACACATTTGAAAAATCCAAGTTGGGTAGCCTACCTGGTTGAGATCGCAGTAATCACAGACAGTACATTCTATGTGTGTCTCACAAGCGCACATATATATATTTACTTTCTCACATTTACAATGAGAAGGCTCTTCCTGCCACAATAAAGATCCTGTTTCCTTGCCCTTAAGTGAATTTATTTTATTCAATTTAAACAAAAATCCAAGCAATGTTCTTTAAATTGTGGCCAGTTTATTAAAATATTCTTCTGTATTGATCTTATTCCTAGACACCATCCAGAGTCCACTCTTGAGAGTGGACTTTTGACAAACAACTAAATGTCTTTGACCATTGGCTTAGTATTTCATATATGCATCTTTGTATACATTTATTTTGATGCCCTGACATTTGATGTTGGAAATCAGCCTCTCTTTTTAGTATACCATTTTTTTATTTGTTAGATTTATTTCCAGTTTGTTTCTCCAGGAGCTAAAGGTATCTTACTAGGAAATTTCCCTTATTTGATGCTCGCAATAACACCTGTGTGAGGTACTGTATGTTGGGGTTGAAAGAATAACTGGACCAAAATCATGCAGTGAGCCTGTACTTGAAATTGGATCTCCTCTGTCTTCTCCCAGAGATCACAGTGACTTTATACAACAGTAACTCCTGAATTCAACAGGAATGCATGCGGTCACATTCTCAATCCCTCTCTCCCCCAACAATTGGGTTGACTTAAAAAAAAAAAACTTAATCCCTGAGCATAATCACATAGTTCAATAACCTTAGTTGTGCTGCAAGTCTCATGGAATAGTTTCAATGCATTTTCAACCCCCTAGTACATCTAGCCTGTGCTACTCAGTCCAGTTCATTTAGCTTTCATTCTTAGAATTCAGAGAAAGATCCCCCCAGTGCATCCTTGGTATGGGAAAAGCTTGGAATGGTACTGAATCTGACCAATGCATTCTAAGCTCCTTTCCTTTCCATTCCATTTCCTTTTCCTTATCAGAGAGAGTGGAACTTATGTAGTCTACCCTGTACTTCCTCATGCATGTTTTTGCACAGATGTTCACATGTTCACAAGCAGCAACCGTGTAGAGAAATGCACTGTGCGAACAAATCACGTTTCTGTGTATGTATTATGACACTCCTGCATTTGGTTCCCTGAAGATAAGCAATTTATTCTAATGTCCCAGGCAGTTACATCATTGAAAAAAAAACTACTGTAAACCTTCTTAAAGTGGTAGTGATTTCCCCCCCCCCTTTCTTAGACTTTAATTCTCAGGTGCTGCTTCTTCTGTTAATAGTTCTCTGTTGATTTAATTTCTGCCCATGAATTTCAAACTCTGTTTGACCACTGCAGCAGAATAAAAGGATTTTTTTTAAAGTAAAACATTTTAAAAATAAACAAAAATAATGGAATACATTATGAAAGTTTGCATTTCAGATGTCAGCATTTTTCTTTGTTTTAACTCAATTTTTTGGTACACATTTTAGAGTACATCAAAGTCAGCAGAGATTTGATTTCCTTTGAGAGCATGGCACAAATTATTCCTGAATGCATGCCACTTTTCTTTGTAAGAGGGGGATTCTCCCCGGATGTGTGGCCAGTGTGTGAAGATTTTAGGAAAATTGCAAATATGTATTTTTTTTATACTCAAGATGGGTTCATACCTTGCTAAACTATGGTTTGTCTCACCACATTGATTAAATCATAATTTGCTGGGATTGTGTAACATGGAAAACTAAAAATACATACCTACCGCAGGAGTCGACCCATGTAGACTAGCAGGAGAAACTATAAATTTGAATTTTCTCTCCCTGGCTTCATTTCATCATCTCCCACTCAGCCATTGTCCACAGCCATTTCCTCACTAGTGATTTACAGCAACCTGACAGCATCACCAAACACTTACTAAAGTGGCATTAAGTCTGTCCTTATCTGTTATGCTGGCATGTCAGTGGTTAAATGAGTGTAGAAGATGCTGTAAAGCACTAGTGGGGAAATAACCCAAGAAGCAGTAGGGGAACACCTGGATATTTTCGTAACCCTAGCACATTGCATATTGAGTACAGGAGTTCACAGTTTCTTTGTACGGGGAAAGACGATATTAATTTGCTAGGAAATTTTACATGCACTGTGTATCTTCTGTCATCTCAGAATGGCGACGAAATAGCACATTTGGCATGGCCCATCTCTGCTGCCAAAGAGCCAGCAGAGCTTTCTGCTTTGCTTTGTGCTTAATGTAAAGGCTTACATTAATGTTCTTTTATCTCTTCTCTGGAAAATGGGCACTGGGCATTATCGTATTCATTCCAAGGGCTGAATGAAAAGATTCCATTGAAACTGTGCTACTACCTTAGTGGATAGACCCTCATTTTTATTCACGATCAATCTCCTTGAATCCTTTCATAAGAACTGGGCATGTTTCCCATTCAGCCTAATAAAATGCCTGTGCTTAATTAATTGTGATAGCCACCCACTTAGTCATTTTTAAACTTTAGTTATGTTTGCTTTTTTCTCCCTTGTTTTGGCAGTTGGCTTTAAAAAACTCTCTGCGGTATTTCCCGCCTAACTTGCATGGAATCCTGGCACCAGAATTTGCTAAAGAATTGAGGCGCTATGGGCATATCTATATGTACAGGTTCTGCCCCCAGATTGAAATGAGGTAAGGATTAAAAATTTGCCAAAAGATTGGGAATTCCAGGTTGGCATCGAAATTCCTTACTCAGTAGCTTGGGCATCGTGGGCATCTGCATGTGTGGGAAATGCCCACAAAGCAAATCAAGTGATGACATCATGCTTCAAATGATGTCATTGAAGCTTGTAGTGGATGCTAACCAATCTCACATAAAGCAGAGCCATCATTTTTTTAACTGCCATTTTTTGAATTCATACAGCACCCTAAGTCCATGATGGCAAACCTATGGCACACGTGCTACAGGTGACACGCGGACCCATTTGTTAGGGAACACGAGGCATTGCCCTGTCAGCTCCAGCACGCATGCGTGCTCTGGCCAGCTGACTTCGGCTTTCTTTTGAGGCTGTTTTTCACTCTCCTGAGACTTCCTTGAAGCCTCTGGAGCATGAAAAACTGGCCCTATGGGCAAACCAGAAATCGGGAATGGACTTCCGGTTTGCTCGTAGGGCCATTTTTTGCCTTCTGGAGCCTTGAGGAGGCTTCCCTGAAGGCTCCGGAGGGCAAAAATCGGCCTTACAGACAAACTGGAGTCGCCATTCCTGAACTTCTGGGTTCCTGTAGGTTCCTTTTTCTCTTTTCCTGAGGCTTCAGGAAGCTCCTGAAGCTTCCGGAGGGCTGTTTTCACCCTCCCCAGGCTCCTAGAAAGCATCTGGAGCCTGGAGAGGGTGAAAAAACAGCGCCAAAAGCAGGGGGATCGCACACATAGCATTATGGGTATGGCATGCCCGCACATGATCCCCCTGCACTCCCCCCGCTTTTGGCACAGGAGCCAAAAAAAGTTAGCAATCACTGCCCTAAGCCATCAAATATTATTTAAAAAACTAAAATGGCTGTGTTCTGCTCTAAGTCAAAAACAATAAAACCTAGCACCAGTATATCTTTATAAAGTTAGCAAAAGTTTATAAGTGTGGCTGCTTCAAAGCCCACCTGTAAACTGAGCTAGCAGAAGGTCACTTTATGATTAACCAGTAAGATAAGGTAAAACAAGGCTGATAAATAAACAAGTTGATTTATTGGTCAATGTATGCAGCTGCTGAACATCTGGGCACTTTCAACTGGATTTAAGCATTATAAGAAAGTGTAATGTAATTACTTTGTTTCTGGCGGCATAAACTATGACTTAGGATAATACACCAAGCCTGTTAATTGTGGATTAGAAAACAAATCATGGTTAAGAAAACAACAATCCTGAAAGTGTGAATTCAACTTTTGACTTGGTTTTGAGCCAATATTAACAGCTTTCTAACAGGATGGAGAACAGTAGACCTTTGTCTCTAGTGAATGTTTACTTCTAGCATCTTCATAGCACTTGTTTTTGAAATCATTGGGGACTGTTACTCATCAGCATGTACAGTAAATTAATGTACTTCTTCTCTGTGGCCAACTTCTTATGGGAAGTACAGCATATAACAACTGTATTTTACAAGAAATAAGATATGCAGAAAACAAAGTATCAAGACTTGGCTTGTTCCTGACCATCAAAATACCAAGCCAGAGATTCCCAAGTGCCTTATTAGATTCCAATGAAGCCTATACAAGAACAAATTCCAGAGCTGTATTTCTCTGACAGCCCATAAGCTTTTCTAATGTCAAGCCTTTTTCAAAACACCATCCATAAAAAAGTAACTATAATGTAAATATAATAGCACCTACGTATGTCATGACATCATCTTGTAAATATTATAATTATGTTGTGATGTCTGGTGCAAATTTGTGTTCTATATCTCTATATCTCTATATCTCTATATCTCTATATCTCTATATCTCTATATCTCTATATCTCTATATCTCTATATCTGTATGTATGTATGTATGTATGTATGTATGTATGTATGTATGTATGTATGTATGTATATGTATATGTATATATGCATTGTTAGTGAACTATAAAACACTCCATGCCATTTTAACCTTAGTTTAAGCATGTTTAGGGCTATTCAAGGTTGACCAGCCTTCCGTCCTTCCAAGGTGGGTAAAATGAGGACCCAGATTGTTGGAGGCAATATGCTGACTCTGTAAATGGTTTAGAGAGGGTTGTAAAGCACTATGAAGTGGTGTATAAATCTAAGTGCTATTGCTATTATCTGGGCTGAAAAATGTAGACAGCCAACAGATAGTAGCAAAGAATTAGTTTTATGTGTCTCTTGTCTGCCATCTAGTAGTCATCATCCATAGTGCATTCCTAAACCTATTGAACAAACCCAGGGTACAGATCTAGAAATGGCCTCAGACTGTAGATTGGCATTGTGTGAGGTTTTGATTAAGCTGTTGAGTTACAAATCGTCTCTTAGCTGTGGAACCTTGGGCCAATCTCTCTTTCTCAGCCCACACACTTCACAGGATTGCAAAGAGGAGAGGAGAGGAGAGAAGAGAAGAGAAGAAGAGGAAAAAGTGCTGCAGCCAAATGCTGTGGCATTGATCTCAAATATCTTTGATCATTAGATGCAAAATTCATTTGTCCTCATTAACTTCATTTAATTTAATTTAATTTTCGTTTACTTCATTTAATATTTTTTTTGGCAGCTGTAAGTTCAAATTATTTTGAACTTACTTTGAATTGACTGTGTGAATTGACACAGATCCTGCATTGACTCTAGGCTGAAAAAATTTGCTTTTGTAATTGTTCTGTAGTTTTGAAAATCTGATAAAAGGCAATTACATTCCTCAAATGTAGTGTTCCATTTTGAAGCATTTTTTGTTAACAATTGCTCAGGATCTGTTTGTTCCAACTGGATTTTATATTTGGATTCTCAAATGAACAGCTCAAATTCTGCCCATATTCCAAATATGCGTAATAGTTTAAAAAATGAATGCCCAAAGGCACAAAGCTCATCTTTTATAAGCATGCAGCTGAGCTGATACAGGTTTTCTGAATTCAGATTCTAAATAAATAATATCAAGTAACGAAGTCAGAATAAATATATTTTCTTCATTTAGCACGGAATGCTTCCAAAATAGACATAGAACAAGAGAAACTGGGGGGAAAAAACCCTTTTTTTTCTTTAGCAATATCCATCATTGGACGTTGGCGATCATGTTGGCGATCCTATTTTAGTCAACAGCCACATGAAAAAGTGCTGCTGAGTTTTGTCCAAACTAGTCCCTTAGGTTTTGAAGCCATGATATTCTTCTTCTGCCTGGACCTCGTTTGCCTTCAATCTTTCCCTAAAGTATAAAGTGAAAAAACCTCACTGTGATATTCATTTCTTTTGCAGGTGGATGTTTTTGCTAACCACATTGTTTGTGAATGGCACTGTCTATTTCTATTCTAATGTTGATAATTATTTCTTATCTCTGTATGTGCATATCAGGGATGGGTTCCTGCCAGTTCTAACCTCTTCTGTAGAAGAGGTTCCACAAATCTACAGTGCCGTTTAGAACCGGTTCCAGCTCCCTCCCCCTGCCCGTTCACACATCATCAAGATGAAGAGCGAGAGGAGGAATTCTGGGAGTTGAAGTCCACAGGTCTTATACCTGTCAAGTTTGAACTCCCCTGGGTTTTTTTTTCTAAAGGGTTAGGGGTGCAAGGGTATTGTAACTTGACAGCTTTAAGACTTTCACACTTCAATGCCAGAGTTCCTGGGCCAACATGACTGGAGGAGGAATTCTGGGAGTTGAAGTCCACAAGTCTTAAAGCTGTCAAGATTGAACACCCCTTGGGTTTTTTTTCCTAAAGGGTTAGGGGTGCAAGAGTCTTGTAACTTGACAGCTTTAAGACTCGCGTGCTTCAAATGCCAGAGTTTCTGAGCCAACATTTTGGTTGCTAAGCAACAGCATTGTTAAGTGAGTTTTACCACATTTTACAAGTTGGCCATGCCCACCCGGTCACATGGCTGGCAAGCCACTCCCACCCAGTCACATGGCCGGCAAGTCACTCCCACAAAGCAGGCCACACCTACAGAAGAAGTTTTAAAATTTTTTGAAACCCATGCGTATGTATGTATGTATGTATGTATGTATGTCATACTCAGGGCTGTGCCCTGTTCAGAATTAATTTGGAAAACATGGTTGGATTCACTCAGGAATATGAATAGAACACTTGCCTACAAATCTTTAAATAAGAGCTATCTGACATATTAAAAGGGCACTATGTAGAAAGAAGCCCTTAATACATCAATCTCTTTTTGGGGGGGGGGGTTTAATTTAGATTGAATTCAGATAGTCTTATTCATAATAGAGTGCCCTGCATCCTAATTGACTTTATCTTTCCATTGATTGCTTTCTATATTGGCTTTTTCCTTTAATTTATCCATCAGATCAAGCATTGTAAAAACAGTTAGAGAATAATTAATTCATCTCTGCCTTTATCTGCTTTAATTTCAGATCTTATCCCATTCAGGAATATCCTTGCAAAACCAAGCAAGCTGCTGCAATAATGCACATGATTATGAATAACCTTGATCCTGCAGTAGCACAGGTAATGAATATTTGATGAAAACATGGTCTAGGAAAGAAATCCCCCTGCATGTTCATGAGAATGTATTGCCTTTTAGGAGGTAAATTTCAGTTTTCCTTTTAACTTAGAGACAGGGTTTAGGAACATATATTACATTTAGTGATGGTTGTTTTAACAATAATTTATTGAATAAACCTACAATTAGCTAGGTTGGAAAAACTCGGTAAAGTTATAGTATGGAGGTGGGATTCAGCCAGTTCAGATCGGTTTGGGTGAACTGGTAGACCCAATTATCAGCTGGGTAGCGAAACAGTTTGCTCAGATGAACAGGGTTGGCCCGCCCACCGTCCCCTGCACTTTACTTAACTATATCGTCTCAGTTGATTCACGTAGCAGAGCAATAGCAATAGCAGTAGACTTATATACCGCTTCATAGGGCTTTCAGCCCTCTCTAAGCGGTTTACAGAGAGTCAGCATATTGCCCCCAACAATCTGGGTCCTCATTTTACCCACCTCGGAAGGATGGAAGGCTGAGTCAACCCTGAGCCGGTGAGATTTGAACCGCTGAACTGCTGATCTAGCAGTAGCCTGCAGTGCTGCATTTAACCACTGCGCCACCTTGGAGCAGATTGCCATGCCTCAGCTGTGTTACTCCCCAGAAGTAACATGGAAGGTAAGTTTTGTTAAAACATACGCACATGATCACCGGACCAGTTGTTAAACCGGCAGGATCCCACCACTGGTTATAGACCATTGTTTACAAACCACAATATCCAGCTCTCATTGTTCATACATATATAATTACCATCCTATTTTCTTTCAGGCAAGCGTTATTATCAAAGTGGAGAAAGAAATTGTATACCAGGGGGTTATTCTGTTTCTTAATATTCTAAGTTTTGTATTATTATAATTGTTTTTATCCCAAAGATGCTTTTCAAAAGGCAACTGGATTTTCTTTAACTTTTTGTGCCTACATATTATAAAATACCTTTTATCTTGTTTGCATCATTTATATGCATTTTCCACATTATTAACCTCTTTCATGCAGTCATTCCACTAGATATTCCTTTTCATACATATTTCTTTAGCTCCTAGTAACATAATTGTTTTTACTCTGTTTTAATTAACATCCACATCGACTTTCCTTAAGTTCACTTTCAATTCATTTTGTTTGGAAATTAAATTCTTACTTTATCTCATACAAAACTGTACTTTCTTTTCCTGCAATTGTTTTTCATTTCTTTATTTTTCTTCCATGTCCTTTTCCACCAGTCTTGTTCATGGCATTACCAAATCATCTGTCCCATATTCATAACTTCTGATCCTCCTTGCCTCTCTGTCTTTGATTCTTTGATTCAGTCTTTCATTATACAATCAATTAAATACTGTTTTTGATTTTTATTCATTCTTCTGCATATATGAATATGAATAGATATATAGATTAATCATATATTCAAAACAAGTCTTTTTCTAAGCAGATATTCCCTAGTCACCCTTCTTAATTAATTACTGGGTCTCTAAATGGCCCCATCTCATTTCCCTCTTTTCATTCATGTTGCCCAATAGAATTATTTTTCCTTGGATTGCATTCATTCATAGCAATTAAAAAGGAAGAAAAATCATTCATAAAAAGAAATTGTATATCGTGTGGGCAATCATTTTTATTTCATTTTTATGGTAAGATATTAAGGATACTAAACAGCTGTCCTCAAGATGAAGATCCTGTTCTGGAGGCAGACATAAGAGAACTTAACATCATTGTATAGGAATTGTTTTGAAATCTTGCATGGATTTAAAATGTACCTTTTGCAGTTTCCCCAGGAACTTGTAACATATGGAGGAAATGGACAGGTGTTCAGCAACTGGGCGCAGGTATGATACTGTACTGTAGATATATTTTCAGTGATAAATGATTAAAAATGATTCTCATTCTGTTTAAGCAAAGTTTGAAGAGCAGCTGACCATAAAATAAGATCTTTTCTAACTTTTACTTATTTTATGCAGGAGGAGAAAAAGTGAGAATGAATCTGCTTGTTCCCATTGATACCATCTTATCATTCTTTTTGTTCCAATAGAAGAGAATATTTGTTGCTCAGGGTTGAACTGTGGAATTCTTGGTGCTCTCTTAGTGCTTGATTGTTTGCTTGTAGATATTTCATTACCCAATGAGATAATATCTCCAGTGGTAATAAGTGTGAGGTTTGCTCATTCACAAGTCAGACACAAACTCAGTCACCATTTAATATAAATATAAATATAGATGGGGGTGTGTGTTGTTGTTGGTACCTTCCAATCAGCACAGCCTAGAAAGGTCCCTGCAGTTTCCTTGGCAAGATTTCAGAAGTTATTTGCCATTGCCTTCTTTCAAGGGCTGAGAGAGAATGACTGGCCCAAGGTCATTAGCTGGGTTTTCACTTAAAACAAAAATGAACTCATATTTTCCCAGGTTTCAGCCTGATGTCTTAACTACCACACCAATCTTGTTTGTTTGTTTATTAAATTTATATGCTGCCCAGAGTCACTTTGAATAGTGAGATGGGCAGCATATAAATTTAATAAATCAATAAAATCTGGCTCTCTGTTTTCTATTATATAATCCAACCATCAGCCTTCCCTGATTATATTATTTTGTTTTAAGAAGACAAAAGAAAAGGCTGGGATAAGTAGATAAGCCCGCATACTAACAGTCATTCCCCCCGCCCCCTCAGTGATTCTTTCAAGGCCTTGTTTACGGGGCCTTAGATTGTTATTGTCCTTCCAAGACAAAGATCTGAAGAAAAGGGAGTTTTATCTCCATGGAGGTCCTTGTTATGTGGATTCTTCATTTTTTAAGATTTTGCACTGGTGTATAGTTGCAAAGTACAACTATACTTTGAATGCTTCCGGGTCCTTTCAAAACAAGTAGCTTAGGAGGAAGGGGTTATAGTCCCCCTTATGAGACAAGAACTAAACAGATGAATGGAAGGCACAATTTGTAGTACTTTTCATGGGAGTAGTTTGGCTTGTGTGATGTCCTTGAGAGCCAGCACAAACCTAAGCTCCAATAGAAGAGATTATTTATATCTCTGGACTGAACTCTAGACTAGAGTCCTTGGTGCTCTCTAAGCTTGGTTGTTGTTTTTCTAGACATTTCACTACCTAACTAGGCAATTGATAATGTTACCTAGTGGGATAATGAAACGTCTGCAAGAAAGCAACCAAACTCAGAAATCACCAAGAACTCCACAGTTTTGTGCTCCCATAAAGCAAAGTTCAAAGGAGATTGCTCCCAGAACTACCCCAGCTTGAACAGACATGTGCAGGAGGACCTATGGGACTACATATACCAAGCCATTTAGTTCACCATTTATTTCATGCATTGCTTTCACATTTTCTCAATAAGGAGATAAGATGGACGTGCAGGAAGGCCCTGTGCAGCCCTGCCAGTTCTGCTGATTGTTGTTTTTTGTTTTAGAATTAGGATTCCCGGATTCCCAGGCAGAGTGGAGCCTTCTGAGTTTTTGTTCTCAAAATAGCAACTATGCTTCCTAAAAATATATGATGAGCATGACTTTGTATCTAGTGTGCCTTGGTGTACTTTAGGGCATACATCTTGAATTGCACTGTGGAACCGAGACAACACAATCTATGGACGCCTTCTGTCTGTACTTTTGCTCCTGTTCTGATAGGAGTGTGATACCTCAAAAGAGTTTCACAGCAGAACAAACAATACTTCTTTGTCATTCTGGTTACTTAAGAATAGCTATTGGGTGAATGATTTTATTTCGTTGCAATAAAGCCAGCTTGTTCTGCCTGCTTGATATGGTGAAAAAGAGACTGTTTTTAAAGATGTGCGATTGTAGCAAAACTGCACCTCAAAGTGTTGTTCCTTGCTTGTTATCAATGCTGCCTTTTTTCTCCCCTGTTTAATGAGTTACAAAAACTCATTTGTAGTTTGCCATCTTTGCCCTGGAATATCCTTTTTTTTTTTTTTTACAGATGCCTGACCCACATTTTCTCATTATTTATTTATTTTATTGGCATCTTGGTCTTTCTCCAGTAGCTGAGATGAACCTTTACTCCCTCTCTTAATCCTAACCTACTGAAGTAAGTTAGATCACAGTGATAGCAATTGGCCCAAAATGGTTCAGTACGTTTTTCTACTGAATGCCTAAATATCTCAACAGGGAAATCCAATACATTTGGAAAACATTTGGCTGGATGACACATTTAATGAATACTACATAAGAATATAAGTAATGCCCTGCTGGATTAGATCCCTGGCCAGTAGTCTATTTCTACAGTGGCCAACCAAATACACAAGGAAGTCTACATGACAACCAACCAATGATCTCCAGAGGCAATCAGATTTCCATCAAGGCTTTGACAGCTAAGACTTATGCTATCAAAAAATACCTGTGATGATTTGGAAAATGGCTAATACCAGAGTGGGAGATGGGACCAGAATTAGGATCAAAATTGCCATTAGTCCTAATGACAGCTCCCTTCCAAAAAGTAATTGAGGAGAGGGCAAGGAGACTTTGAGAAGAGGGCAAAGAGATTTTGTTCTTTTGCAGGAAAAGTATACAAAGAACCAATCAATCAAGCCTACCAACCAACCATGTTTCTTTAAAGCTCCTGGCAGAAATCCAAGCCTCTGCTAATGTAAACCTTTGTACTAGGAAATCCTCATTCCAAAACCCATTGATAAAAGAAAAAAAATGCAGTGAGAGGGGAGCTAAATTATTGTTCATAGCACCGGGAAATAGAATCCTTATCCTCTCCTTGCCTCTTCTGCCCTGTCTTCTCCTCCTGGCATCCCAAGTCACTATTTTTTACCTGGATTGTCTTTTGTCTAGGGTTCATTGAAGTCAATGGGCCAGTAAAAATAGGATTGGACAGGAAATCCAAAAATCTGAAATTGTGTTGGGATTATATATTGCCTAAATAGTTTTAATGTGTTGAATGAACAGTTCTGATTGATTTTATACTTTCAAATAATGAGTTGTACTACAAACAGAGCTACCTGCACATTTCTATAATTCCAATTCTAATTTCTACTGTGCCATCATAGAAAAGGCTGTTAACCAGTCCATATTTTCACCCCACCCATCAGTTTAGCTCTCTTTCCCTGGTAGTAGGAAAAACTTTACTTTTTAATTCCCATTATCAATAAAAACAATAGGAGAGGAACCATTTCTGTGTGAAAATATTAGATTAGGAGCTCATTGTCTATTCCCACCTGATAATGCATTTTTAATCAGCCTCACCGCTTTTCTCGTCAGGAATTCTCATCAAGTGGTCTCCCGCCATTCTGTCTGGTCTAGCTATTAAAAATCTGTAGAACAACGACCCTTTTAAGACAAGAAGCTAATCTACTACTTCTTTCCTTTCTCTAGTTCTGGCTGGTGATGCACTATTTATCTGAGATGACTGAAGAACAGACATTAGTTATGTACAGTGGACATCCCTTAGGAGTCTTCCCAAGCCATTGCAATGCACCTCGATTAGTTATCACTAATGGCATGGTAAATAAAAGCAACAATATCTCCTCTTCGCTATTTCTTTATCATTGTGACACCTCTAGTTTTGACCTTTCAGTAGGTCCACTGTAATTATTTATACTAAGCATGAAGCCACATCTCTTATGGAGAGATTGGGCCTTTCATTAGTAGCTTGTATAAAAGTTAAAGGTGCTCATCTCCATTTCCTAGTTGAGGGAGTCAATATTGTCTGAAGAAGCTTCCGTAGACATGTGGCCAGCATAACTATATCCCGAAGTGCATGGAATGCTGTTACCTTCCCAACAAACTGGTACCTATTTATCTATTTGCATTTGCATTCAAGGGCAAGCTGGGGCAAGTACAGGAGCTTACCCTGTCATGTGGTACTTGGATCTCGAACTGCAACCTTCCTGTCAATAAGCATAATTACTGCTATGCCACCGCTATGCCACAACTATGTCTCCTTATTTTCAAGGTGAAGCCACCATCCAAGATGGAGATTCATGATTTTCTCATGAATCTATATCTCATGATTTTCAAGGATAGGATATCCAAAGCAAGTAGATTCAGTTACCAAAAGAAACCTGCATTCCTATGCTGAAGTACACAGTATTTATCAAATGAGAATCATTTTCTAATGGAAAGTTCCTATTCAGCTGTCAGTCAGCTATAGTGACCTTAAAAATATAATGTGACAAGGCTACAACATCTGTAATTTTAAGGCTCTATGTGCTCTTCCCAGAATCTTCTCACAAAATGCTACCAAACTATATAAATGACAAGATTATTATACATAGGATATGTGTCTGCTAACTATATTTAATTGACAGAATCCAATCTATTACATACAATAACGTAACTTTACTTTTGTTCTGGTCTCTCTTTTCTTTGTCCTGATTTTTCCCCCATTTTAGAGGTTGGCCAACAGCATGTCAGTCAGTATAACTATTGGCTGAAAAAAGATTCTCCCCTCACTACAAAGTATAAAACCATTTAATTTCCTTTTCCTTCCTTTACTTTAATTTTCCAGCTTACATTGGGCATTCTATAGCTCTCTCTTCTTGTTCCATGGAGAGCCAGATCATCCAACCATCTCAATTTGCAATTAGTAAGGATTATTTGTTCCATTGAACAATCCTCCTGGTCATTGTGAAAATTTATTAAGATTGAGCATGCTTTGAAGTTGTGGGTGGTCCAACACTGGAGGTTTTTTAAAAAAGGAGATTGGACAATCATTTGTCTGAAATGTTCAAGGTTTCCTGCTTGAATGGGGGTTGAGCTCGAAGACCTCCAAGGTCCCTTCCAACTGTGTTATTCTGTAAATCTGGAAAAAAAAATCTGCTTTAAGAACTTTATTAAATGAAATTAATTCAATATGTCCCATAAGAATGACCATATGAGCCACCACGCACTATAAGAATGGGATATAATGGAATATGTTTAAACAAAATCTGGTTTAGAGACTATTTCTTTAATTCTTCATTCCTACTAATTTAGCTTTTTTCTTTACTTAGGTAATCCCCAATTATTCCTCTAGAGAGGAATATGAATCTATGTTTGCAAAAGGAGTTACAATGTAAGTACGGTATCCATTCCCAAGTTTCTTTTTCTGGTCTCTTCTATAAAATCACAAAGTTGGAGAAACACAATACTGATATGCAAATTAGAGCATTTTCAGTAGAAATCTGTCTAGGCTTCATTTGAATAGCTCTAGTGAAGGTGAACTGATAGTCTCTCTGACTGATTGGATATATCTTATCATTAAACTTTATCTTTTAATATCCAGTTGGCATCTGCTTTCCTATACTTAAATTCATTGCTCTGTTTCTTGCACTATGGAAGGGTACATTATAAAATTTGACTTTCATGTCTGATGACGTATTTTTTTTAGGTGTTTGAAGAGTTCTGTGAAATTTTCCCCATCTTCCTTTTTCTCCTCCAAACATTTCCATTTCTTTAAACCTTTCCTCGTAGGACTTAGCTTTCTAGTCCATTGATAATTCTCACTGCTCTATACCAGTTTCTGTGAATCCATCTTAAAATTGATTACAGTCTGCAGAATTGCTGTGACTCATGCAGATTTCAGTTCAAGTAATAATTAAGATGATTTTACGCTTCTAATAACACGGCCTCAAATTTCATTTCCTTTTCAACAGACATCATACTCAGTTTGTGATCAACCTTTTAACATCTTCAAGCCAAGTATTCTCCATCCTGTAACTTTGATTCTCACTCAAATTTCATTATATTCAGCTTTTTTCTCTAACTTGTAAAGATAGGTTTGAATTTTCTTTTGCCCTTTTAATTATTCCACCCAATTTAGCATTATTTACATTTTCTCTATCTCTTTAACTCAAGCCATTAATATAAATATTGAAGATTAGTGGGCACAAGGCTTAATTTGTCATACAGTATATCATTTGATATCACACTCCAGTTTCATGAAAAAGTATAGATGATCAACTGGACAATCTATATCAGGGCTGTCAAACTCGCGGCCCACGGGCTGGATGCATCATGCACTGGCCACACCCACGCCAGTTTAGCAAAGGGAAAAAAGTCCCAATACATCATGTGATGCCACCGTGACAACATGAGTTTGACACCCCTGCTCTATATCATTAGGTTGATGAACCACAATAGCAATAGCACTTAGACTTATATACCGCTTCATAGTGCTTTTACAGCCCTCTCTAAATGGTTTACAGAGTCAGCATATTGGCCCCAACAATATGCTCATTTTACCCACCTCGGAAGGATGGAAGGCTGAGTCAACCTTGAACCTGGTGAGATTCGAACTGCCAAATTGCAAGCAGCCTGCAGTCAGCAGAAATGGCCTGCAATACTGCATTCTACTCATTGTGCCACCGCGGCTCTTATATATACATATATAGCTGCATATTTGTTTTTACCATTGCTGTTGTTTGCTCTCATAATATCATTCATACGTGTTTGAGAAAATAGCATCTTTTTTTTTACAGGTATGGACAGATGACAGCTGGAAGCTATTGCTACATTGGACCACAAGGGATAGTCCATGGAACTGTGGTAAGAACTGGGCCAATGTAGAAGAATACTTTTTGAAACAATTCACTGCTGCCGTTGTTTTTTGTCACAATATATTTACACTAGACAGCCAGTTTCATGTAATGATTAATGTGCCGGGTTAGGTACAAGGAGACTGTGAGTTCTAGTCTCACCTTGAGCACAAAACCAGCTGGGTAACCTTAGGCCAGTCATACACTCTCAGCCCTAATAAAGAAGTAATGATGAACCATTTCTGAAGTTTCACCCCCCCCCCCAAAAAAAAAAACCTGCACATTTTTGTCTAGACAGTCATCAGGCATCAACACTGACTCAAAGATACACTATATAGGTGTATGTTTATGTATATTTATTTCTTTATTTATTTAGACTGGCTTTACTGCTTTATTGAACACAGGACTTAAGCATCCATTTTATAATGCTTGAGAGATTTTATTGTAATAAACATAAAGCAGTAATTCCCCAAACACTGTGCCATAGAAGAAAAACTATTGTACCCCTAAATAAATTAGATAAAGGAACACAAGCTGGTGTTTTTTAGATATTTGGGGGGTAACATTCTTATAGTTCCTATTGACATAGCATGCTGGCTCAGGCTGATTAGAGCTATTCACTAAAATATCTTGAATTAAATTGAATCCCTTGAATTAAATCATAAAGATTAATGTAAACCCATTGGCATCCTCATACAGATGAAGAGAGACAAATGACAAAACATATATAGTACTGTGATATGCATATATACAAGTGCTGGAGTTTGCTTTATAATGTTACAATGCACTTTTTTTTCATTCTGATGAGAACCTTCGGATTCAGTGGATAATTTCAGATTCAATAAATGCCTCTTCATCTATTCAAAGGATATCCTGAAATGAATAATGTATTTAGTAATGTCTCCTTTCCTGTTCCATTAAAGAGATTTTCAATTCTCTATCATGTCTCTAGTACAGATATTATATATTTTTGTATCTTTTTCACATTGGTGATTTTACTGAGTTTCCATAGCATCACCCAGCTACTATTATAGTGATTAAAATGTTGATCTTATTGCTGTTATTATTTTGGTATGTAGAATAAGATATCAGTCGCTAGCAGTGAAAAAAAACCAATGTCTAGATATAGCAAAATTACTCTTTAGGATGTGTATGTCAAATCAGGCTCCCAAATGAACTACAGATAAAAGTCAACTGTGACTCCACTACTAATTCAGAAGAGGAAAAAATTACCTTATCTAGAAACTGGGAAAATACTGTTATGAAACATTGCTTTCTCCAAGTTCAGTTTATTTATTCAAGTTTATCATATCTTTTCTGATTGAAAGAGTTTTAGACAGAGTTTTCTATTAATTGCTAAAGGGGATTATATTAACTGGAAATGCCAATTTCAAAAACTGGTGTCAGGGTTCCAAGTAACACCCCCAACAACAAAAAAAACAAAAACAAACATCCGAGGCTTGAGTTTCCTCAAAGTTCCATTTTATTAGAGATGTCATATTGGCACATCTGGGAAAACCCGAACCTGAAAGCTTCCAGTTTTCCCCACCCAAGTGAAACTTCAAATCCCTGCCCAGCACCCACGTGTCCATCACATGGCCCAATCAGGCACCGTCCCAACTGGAGATGCCTCCCAATCACACCATCACAGCTGCAGGGTAAGATGTCCTTGACTCTATGACAAAGGAATGTTATTTAGACATTAGATGTTTATTTATATCAGTATATCTCCCATACTCCATATAATCCCTCTCCCATTTTCCAACAGAAGAAAAATGTGGCAGGCCTGAAGGCCCAATGTAAAAGATGGCTTCCAGGCCTGACAACCGGAACTTCACCTGGCAAAGCATCCTAGGTTGTAGCCTATCTATGTTAAACACTGATATAGAGAGATGCCGGTATTTAGAAAATTAATTTCTGTAGGCACTGGAGTTTTGGTGCACTTATGGAGATTTTTTGCCAGTAAGATCTTTGAAATCCATTTTCTTTATCTGAGCCATTTGTATCCTGATTATTCCCCAAGCAGTGCTTGAAAAATCATGAAGCGGTTTCTCCAATGAAAATTTTCCAGGTCTATTTGCGTCACACACAAAAAGATACCTGGCACTTCTGAGTTTGGCAGTGGATGCCTTCACAGCTGTTTGGAATGCAAATAGCAATAGCAATAGCAATAGCAGTTAGACTTATATACCGCTTCATAGGGCTTTCAGCTCTCTCTAAGCGGTTTACAGAGTCAGCATATCGCCCCCACAGTCTGGGTCCTCATTTTATCCACCTCGGAAGGATGGAAGGCTGAGTCAACCCTGAGCCAGTGAGATTTGAACAGCCGAACTGCAGATAACAGTCAGCTGAAGTGGCTGCAGTACAGCACTCTAACCATTGCGCCACCTTGGCTCATAGAGAGAAATAGAGAGAATGTGAAGTTAAGTGGCTACTTGAAGCATTGTTTGTGGTGTTTGTGCACACTAAATGTAGATGCACTAATATGTTAAACACCTTTACATATGCATGCATGCTAGCCACATGTGATTCCACATGATTAATATTCTGTTTGAAATGGATTGCTATTTCTGGTTCCTTTCACACGTGTAAACATCTATCTGAGACTATAAATGTGCTACAGATCCTATATTTCTCAATTATAGCTAACAGTGCTCAATGCAGGCCGTCGATACTTGGGGGTGGAGAATCTGTCTGGCAAAGTCTTTGTCACATCAGGCCTTGGAGGGATGAGTGGTGCCCAAGCAAAAGCTGCAGTCATTGCTGGATGTGTGGGAGTTATTGCTGAGGTAACCTCTGTATTTAGTTGTACCCTTCTGCTTTCATTCAAATTGTCCTGCTCTTCACTTTATATCCATTCCATTCTTTCTGGGTTTAAAAACTGGCATCATATGTCATCACGGTCCCTTCAGCAGACCCAAAAGGTTCCATACTCGTTTGATTCAGGTGATCCTCAGAGTACAGGTAGTCCTCGACTTACAACCACAATGGAGCCCCAAATTTTTGTCGTGAAGTGAAACATTTGTTCGGTGAATTTTGTCCCCCTTTATGAACTTTTTGTGCCACAATTGTTAAGCGAACCACTGCAGTTAGTAACGTGGTTGTTGAGTGAATCTGGCTTCCCCATTGGCTTTGCTTGTAAGAAGATCGCAGAAGTGATCACATGACCCTGGGATGCTGCAACTGTCATGAATATGAGTCAGTTGCCAAGCATCCAACTTTTTGATGACCTGACTACAGGAATATAGGAATGCTTGTAAGTGTGGAAAAATGGTCAAAAGTCACTTTTTTCAGTGCCGTTGTAACTTTGAATGGTCACTCAATGAACCATTGTAAGTCAAGGACTACCTGTACAGGTAAACTTCCAAGTGGCCTCAATGACTATCTGTGTTGCAAATCTCCAGACACCCACTAGATGACAACAAAGAGAATTTTCCATATCACCGTAGTTCTCCAAAAGTTGGAAGCGCAGATTTAGAAACTCTACATGCTGCATATTAAGTCCACAAAGTTTAGCATAGTCTTCTTCCAGATGTTTATCTATAGAATGTTATATTTCATGAATTTAATTCCCCCATGGTCTTATACAAGCTGCATACAGTCCTGCCATTCCAATCTTGTTTCGTGAGAAAATTCTTCTGTCTATTTAAATCAGAGTAAGGAGGGAATTTGCTAGTGAGAAGATGCAAATGTTGTTGGGCAGAGCCTAATTTTTGCTGCAAAGAGGTTGACAAATAGGTCATATCTTGCCTCATTCAAGAATCCCCAAGGAGATGAAATGGTTTCATGTAGATCAAGCTTCAGGGTTACAAGTTTAGAGCTATTAAATACAGCAAGACAAGCTTTCAATTTACTTGTGTAATTTTTCACTATTGATTGGGAAAGAATCTTTCTTCTAAATCAGTTCTAACAGGAACCTTCACTCATAATTTGTGTTTCTCAGACCATGAACAGTTGTTCAAAACTAAACTTGTCATACTGTGATGGTGATTAACTTTAATTTTTACTTGCTACTCACAATGCATATAATATACAGAAAGATTAGTTGTGCCTGATGTTTTTCTCCTATAATGCAATCTCTCAGGTTGACGAAGCTGCTCTCTTAAAACGTCATCATCAGGGATGGCTGATAAAAATCACCAGAAGTCTGGATGATTGCATTGCTCAACTTAGGTATGGCTCATAAAGTATGTTCTTTACTGTCTAACAGGATAACAGAGTTGGAAGGGATCTTGGAGGTCTTCCAATCCAACCCCTTGCTTGAGCAGGAAACCCCCATATCATTCCAGATAAATGGTTGCCCAATCTTTTCTTTATAATCTCCAATGTTGGTGCATTTACAACTTCTGAAAGCAACCCATTCCACTGATTAATTCTTCTCACTATCAAGAAATTTCTTCTTACTTCTAGATTGGATCTCTTTTTGGTAAATTTCCATCTGTTACTCCTTGTCTTGTCTCAGGTGCTTTGGAGAATCGATTCACCCCCACTTCTTTGTGACAGCCTCTCCAATATTGGAAGACTGCTATCATGTCACCCCAGTCCTTCTCTTTGTTAGACTAGACATATCCAGTTCTTGCAACCATTCTTTATATGTTTTAGCTTCTAAGCCAGAGGTGGGTTGCTCCCGGTTTGGCCTGGATTGGGCAAACCAGTAGTAGTGGTGGCGTGAGGCTCCACCCACTTGCCTGTATGCTTCTGTGCATGCGCAGAAGCATTGCACGTGCACTCACTGGAGGACGCCCAAACCGGTAGTAGAAAAATTGGCAACCCACCTCTGTTCTAACCCTCTAATCATTTTTGTGGTCTCACTAATTAATATGATATGCCAGCCCAAAACCTTGGGATGTCTTTTGAGTTTGGTGAAAAGGGCTATTAAAAAGCAACCTACACTTCAAAGACTGACATATTTTGCAACATTTATAAATGACTGTTGGACAAACAAGCAGGTTCCAGGTTCCACAAACCTTTCATCAACTCCCATCCATAGAAGACTTTGTTGTTAATTATAAACTGGCCCAGAGGTCATCATCCAAGTCCTAACCAGGTCCAAACCAACCTAGATTTTTAAGATCAGCCAAGGTCAATTAGGTGCTTTAACCAAATTATCTTTCTGAGGAATATAACCTATAGGTTAAGCTTCTTAAGAAAAAGAATAGAAATAAATTCAATATATCCTTTCACATAAATGCCATTTACGTTCTACAAATTGCCATATTTGGTTAAACCCTATAACATTTTTATTCTGGGCAAATGTTTTGTGGAGAGAAGTTGGGAGTAGTCATTAAGGCACAAGGCTGGACATTAGGAAACCATTAGTCCCACTTTAGCCTCAAAGCCAGCTCAGTGACCTTGGGCTGGTCACTGAGCCGAGGTGGCGCAGTGGTTAAATGCAGCACTGCAGGCTATTTCAGCTGACTGCAGTTCTGTAGTTCGGCTGTTCAAATCTCACCGGCTCAGGGTTGACTCAGCCTTCCATCCTTCTGAGGTGGGTAAAATGAGGACCCGGATTGTTGTTGGGGGCAATATGCTGACTCTGTAAACCACTTAGAGAGGGCTGAAAGCCCTATGAAGTGGTATCTAAGTCTAACTGCTATTACTCTCACTTCACCCTTAGAAGCAGGCAATGCTAAACCATTGCCAACAAAACTGTAGGGCTAGTATAGGTAGTCAGTAAAGAGTCAAAACATACTTTAAGGCATTTCCCTGTCTCCATAAACTATTATTTTACATCCTTAATGCTAAAATTCTGTTTAAAATATTTACACAGGGAAGCAAAGAAGAACAAGGTGACCCTTAGTTTGGGATATCATGGGAACGTGGTAGACCTGTGGT